>NW_019416371.1:280603-314505 GCF_000390285.2 Anoplophora glabripennis | reverse complement strand
TTATTATTATTATTATTATTATTAATATTATTATTATTATTATTATTATTATTATTATTATTAATAATTCTCCATGTTTCTAAATATTTATAAATAATTAAAGTTAGGCTTGATTTTCAAATCATTTTTAAAGTATTACATGCCTTTATTTAATATCATTATATTTTATTACAACTACTAGTTGATAGCTTTGGAATAATGACCAATTACGTAAACGGACAAAATAATTGAAATAGTTCATTGCCAACCACTTACATCAGAATATTGCACTCGATGAATATAGAAGTTAAAATTATCCAGTATGGTAGCTGTAATAGTACTATTTCTTTTATGCATAAAACTTCAGCCCAATAAAATGAAGAAACCGTTTGACTCGCAACATTCAACTAGATGACGAGCTCTAATAATGGCACTGGTAATGAAGCTAATAATAGTAATAATAATAAGAGGACTTGTACCATATGAGGAAATTCCCTTCTTGCTGCCAAGGTACTTCCCACAACGAGTCTGTTTCTTTGAATGTCACACTCAAGTTTTTTTGTGACATACGGGTTAAGCAATAGTGTGGGAGACTGAATCTTTTCGTAGGCATACTCCGAATATTCCTTACATTCTGAAAATAATTTCATAAATTAGTAAACGGATTCGTATAAAAAGTATTCCCAATATTTTTAATGCGAATAAACTGAAATTTACTTTGTTTGCTTATATCTCCTGGTGTTCTACTAGGAACTTGACTGGTTATCGTGGTAGTACTAACCATTTCCATCACATCTTCATCTTTGCAGCACACAATCAGTTCAGTTCCATTGATTCCACATATGACGGGATCATCCTTTGTTTTTATCTGTTGGACAGCGGTCGGACATTCCTTTAGAAGTTTGCACTTGCCTTCGCTGCCATCTTTGAAAGAGCATTTGTCTCCTGAAGAATAGGCATCAGGAATATTTAAAAATTAATAGTTGAATAGTATTATTAAAAACACAGGCGCACAAAACAAAAAAGTGATCTGCTCTTTTGATCAATTCCTGTTATTGATATGTTTTCGGACCCGTTGAACATCATTCAGAAGTTAGTTTGGCACCAACATCTACCATTTTTGATAGAATTCCAATCAATTCACATAAAAGTGTGTTTCCCGAATATATCAGTATGTAATTTAGGGTAATGTTTTTTTGAATCATCGCTTTCCCTTGTAGCGAGCTTCTTTGTCTTCAGAAGATCTACACACATAAAAATAATTGTTTAATTCAATGCAGTAAAATTTAAACTAAACAAATAATATCTTCCCATATCCGCAATGCAAATTTTTCATTGGTTTAGAGAAAACATTTGTAATTTTATTTTAAAAATACTATAAAATTAATATAACATTACATTTGTTCTAACAAAACAAAATATATGTTTGAAAGAAAATTATTGTTTTTTAAATATAAATAAATGGTTTTATTTGATATGAGACTATAACTTTCCTGAATTAAATAAAATAGTTCTTTGGAATAAAAATTTGGAACTTTTTTAGGAAAGATAGGGTAAGGTTAAAATAAATGTATGAGTATGTTTGGATAGAATGTATTTTTTCTTAAATAAACGTATACACAAAACATTACAAATATAAGAAATAATTTTAAGAATTAATGTTCCTTAGCTGTTTATGTATAAAATAACATTCACAAAAATATAAATAATTTTTCCGAGACAGTGTGAAATACGGTAGGTTTAACTGTTCCTAAAGTTTTAATGTCTACCGTTACAAAATTTTCAGAGATCTTCACAGAATAAGCACTATGATGCAAATCATAATTTAAGGTAATTAATAAATAGAAATGAAAACAAATTATTGTATTGTTGTCTTCATTAATAATGATGTTTTCTATTATACCGAAAGAAGGATTAGGATACCTAATAAAACACAAGACTTGATTTTGTAAAAAATACCATTAATTTTTAACCATGGCACGCAAAAACTTGAAGATGAAATTTCTGAATTAGATGGAAGGATAACGTCTCCTTTTATTAAATTTTGAATTGGTCCATGTTCAAACGTGTCTATTAGTCCTTTTGTGATAAAATTCTATACGATAATTTAAGCTGCGTCCGCATACAAAGTGAAAAATGTACATTTTTTCTACATGTAATAAGGGTAGCTAAATATTTTAAATCTTTATGTTTTACTTCGTATCTAATGGAGCTAACATGTATTACAGGTCCAATTTTCTTTATTATATTTGGGTAGTGAAGCAAAAAATTAAATTTAGGCTTTAAATTTTCTTTAAATAGTTTTAAACACATTAGGTGATGGTCTTCAATAAGACATTTTAAAAAATCAATGGATTCATCATTAAAGATAGACAAAAATAACATTTCGGTTATTTCTAATAAAATTAAGTATAGTATCCATGTTTTATCATTTTCTGGAACTAAATCTCTAATAATTAAATGAAAATTTAAAACTAAGGAAAGCATGAAGATGACAGTAATATAACCGTTTCTAATTTGTTCATGCATACTTAATGTTTGGAGGAATGTTTTTATTTATACATATAAGAGTTATACTTAATTCGAGCATTTAGTAATGTAGCTTAATGTAAAATAGTTATTAGTTAATAAATTGTTAATAATTTTCGCCATTTCATAACGATGGATTCCTTCGAAAAGGTTATGCATTAAATCACAACTAATATTTTTATATATGTGAAAGTCATCCAGTTCAATGAAAATGCAATTTTCCTTAACACCATAATCAGAAGCAGTTAAATGTTCTAAGTAGTCTTGTTCTTGTCTAAGACTACATTACACACTCCTACGATGTACTACACAGTACAGTACACCACAGACTATACACCATACACACTCACACTACACTGCAAGTTATAAAACACATACGAGACGAGTAACTGCATGTGGTAGAAGTTAAAAGTCTAAATGCCTTTGGCTGTCGCTGAAAGTTAATCCACGCTTTTCGCCGTAGTTTTAAAAATATGATAGTTTTGAATTAAAACAATATACTAAAATCAACTATACCACATCTTTAAATGCAGTTTATCTGAAAATTTAACGATATGATAGTTTTATGTCAATAAATACTATTATTCCTTTGATAAAATAAGTGTTTTAATTTGGACTTATGATTTATTTGTTTTAAATAAGTTCATTTAAATTAAAATAACCAAAATGTAGATGCAACCTTAAAACATGATTGTTTTAAAGAAATTGATTTGTTTTACATTATAATTTACTATGTTTTAATACATTATATTATATGTTTAAATTTAGGATGTATCTTTGATTCTAATACATTTTCTAAATATAAAATAGATTTGTTTCAAATACATGAGTAATACTGAAATAAAGATATATGATCAAATTAAATAAATATTTCTTCATAAGAAACAATTTCTTTTAAAGAAATTTGTAGATTATTATTAAATATACCTTTTTATGTGTGGATGTACTTTGTTTCCGTTTTTCCTTTTGACTTTAACCTTACATTCTTTTTTCCAGATCCAGCAGTAGTCCTCAATCATATTCACGTCCCAAGTTACCCTGATAACTTTTCCCTTTTCGTTAAACTTTGATAAATTGGTTAACTTTACCCTTCGCTATGGTCACCTAAGTTATAGGGATAACGGTGACATTTGTAATTAACCAGAAAGTTTTATGTTACATTTTTGAAATTTTGCCATCCAAATAAGATCCACTTCTTATTTGTGGAAGGGCGAAATGGGCGGTGACTATTGGACGCCTTCATTATAGCCATCTTTCTCAATCGTACGGATTTCTATGACTTACTTTATCGCTCTCACGTAACGGCCGACGAACCATGGGGACTTTCCGACCCTGTAGAGGATTTTTCTTTTTCAGTTTTCTAGATGAATATTTAGTCTTTTGGTAAACCTGAGTTACGAATAAAATCATTGAACTCACTCTGATTAAACGTTTGCGGATGATTCTTTCCATCCCACGGTATATACATATTCGTCTCCACTTCTTTATATTCCCTCTCGTTTTCAGATTCTTGAAAATATGAATGTTCTCCAACGACGTTACAATAACCTATTTTTTGAGGATTTAGGGGACATTTTCTAAAAAAATCGTGAGTGTTGACGCTAAAGTGACATCAGATTCGTATTCGGCGGGTCCGAAAACATGTCAATATCAGAGTCTGACCAAAAGAACACTATTTTGTTTTGTTTTGTGTGGCTGTGTAATTAATACGGAAATATTTATTAATAAATTAATAGTTTCTATTAGAATTCACACAAATTCTTTATTTTATTCAATATAAAGTATAGTACATATATATGAACTTACCTTTACATAAAGTGGCAGTGGAAATAACGACCACAAATACAAGTATATTGTAACGAAACCTTGCAGACATACTGCTCTCAGGAAACTGACATAATCAGATCGACTTATGCAGCATATATCAGCTTTGTCCAGAACAAGACCTTGACGGCTTTTATCTTGTCTGCGCAATGTGATTAAAAAGATGTCTAATAACGTTTTGTTAATATTCTGGTTAAGAAAACTATTCAATGAATTCAATAATTATAATAATTCGATAAATGAAAATTTATTGTGGCTCTAATTTTCTTCTCTATTAACGATACCATTATTATTACAAAACCACAGTTAATATACTCTAGTTCTAAAATAGTGGGCAATGACTTTGATCTTGAACGTCTAGACTTTTGCAATGGATAAGACGTGCGAGAAATGCGATTATACAGGATGTTCGTTAAAGAATGGGCCAAACTTTACCACTAGATTCTACTACGAAAATTAATGGAGAAAAGGTACAACGTTGCTCATAACCGCTTAGTTTGCAAGATACAGGGTGTTTAAGTTAAAAATGAAAACGAAGCATCTGCGGACCAATGTTTATATAAACTTTTTCTCTTAAAATCACTCAAATAATCGTCTGTTAAATGTATTGTACATACTTAATTAACACCCTGGATAGTAATATCTAGTGGTGTTCAAATTCTGGTATATCAGGTTTTGTTGTATTATAACGAAGTATTTTTATATTATATAAAAGTAAGAGTAAATCTCTTTAACCACAAGAATCAGCAATTATTTACAAAAATAACGAGCGTTCAAATAAAAACGTGGTCAAGTTGGTTTTGAAAATTTGGACGTAGGGCGTAGCGTGTAGCAAATGAACTTAAACGTCATCTGTCAAAGCGCTATATCGCCGCTATCAATTTGAATATTTTCGTTTTAAAAAGCGTTTAAAATGGTGTTTTCTCAAGAACAAAAAGTGTTTATCATAGAGTCCTACTTTGGAAATGGACGCAAGATTGATGGAATATGGAAGTATTCTATTGAGGAATGTTTCATAGAATTTCAAAATCAATTTCCCGGCGTTGTCGAGTACAAAATTTTTCAAAGTGCAGTTCAGCGTTGTGTTAATGTTTTTCGTGAAACGGGCAGTGTAACAAGAAAAGAAGGAAGCGGCCGACCTAAAAAGCGGAGTGAAGAATTAAAAGAAAATGTCCAACAAATAATGGAAAATGCGCCAAGAACTTCTGTACGTGTTTTATCACAAATGGTGGGAGTATCAGTCGGTACCTGCCACACAGTGTTAAAAAAAGATTTGCGTTTGTTCTCGAATCGTTTAACTTGTCAGCAAGAACTTCATGAAGTTGATTTTCGGCGACGGGCTGTATTTTGTGAATGGTTTTTAAACAACTACGGTGAACTTCATAATATCACCTTTTTTTCTGATGAAGCCTGGTTTCATTTAAGTGGTTACGTAAACTCACAGAATATGAGAATGTGGTCTTCTGAAAAACCAGATAACTTTTTTGTCGAGGGCCCTTTACATGCAAAAAAATTGGAGTTTGGTGTGCTCTCAATCGAAGGAGGATTTATGGAACTATTTTTTTAATGGTACTCTTACTGCGCAAAGGTATAGAGAAGAAATTATCGCTCCTTTTGTTAACCAGCTGGAAGAAAACGAAATTACAAACTTTTACTTTCAACAAGATGGCGCAAGGGCACATGTGGCAGGCGAGACGATGAATATGTTGAGGGAAGTTTTCCAAAATCGACTAATAAGTCTCAATGCTGAACATGAATTTCCACCGAGGTCATGTGATATTACGCCGTGTGATTTCTTTTTGTGGCCTTACCTTAAAAACACTAATTTTGAACTGCCTATTCCTGATTTAAACCATCTGCAGGCTCGACTTATAGACAAGATTCCTGAAATTAACAATACCCCGAGCATATTAGAAAATGTCTTTAATTCTTTGAGGAACAGGTGTGAAAAGTGCTTGGAACAAGGAGAGAGACACTTTCAGCAGCTGCTTTAATTTATTGTTATAACAAGGAGGGGGACACTTTCAGCAGTCAGACACTTAATTGTTTGTTATTATTATCACGATTATTCTTTAAAATAAAGTTATATAGTCATTAACGTTATTGAAACTGACAGCTGCTATACAGCCCGTTGAGAAATGAGGTTAAGTTGGTCGCTATAAGCTACTCCCTACGTCCAATGTGTCAGAGCCAACTTCGACCACGTTTTTATTTGAACGCTCGTTATAAACAGTTCTGTGAGCCACGAATTAACTTCAGAAAAGGTAAAAGAACATACAACATGCATCTGCAAACTTAGTGAGCAATATCTAGGAAGCCCTTGATAAGCAAAGTAAATATATATCAGTTTTTGATTGTTCTGAAAAAAGTATTTGAAATGGTATGTCACTGAGAATTAGAAAATGTTTTAAACAATTTTTTATTTACAACTAATAGAAGCTTTGAAATCACGTTTAAAAAAAAATAAATTACAATACACTGACACAAGTGGTCTAAGTCGAGCTAAAATAGCACGTCTTTATTCCGGCCAAACAGTGTCTTCTATCCATTTTAAATAAGCTGATACTCTAACGTACACATCTGGAACGTCGTTTTGTAAACTGCATGGAGGAAAACCAAAGGAAGTTACTCCGATGATGTCGTACATACATTTCATTTCTTCAGTTTCCTTGTGGTAGACTTGAAGTGGTCCTCCAGATTCCCCCTAAAATTAAAAAGAAATAACGATATGACAGTAATTAATACACCCTGTATAAGTAGTACAGTGTGTATTTAAATTCCTTGGGTAAAAATAAGTCGATTTAAACTATATCATCCTATATACCAAGTCGCATAATAAAATAGATACAGGGTGTCAAAGTGAAAAATAAAAAATGGTTTTTCCTTAACAATTTCTATAATTTTATTCACAAATGTTTCAAATTTTCAACAAAGAAGTTTTTTAATGACGGGAAAAATAAAATAATAATGATTTTTGAGTGTCGCGTACGAGGCGCCCTCTGCAGACAGCGTTATGCATTGAATAATATGTAGTAACAACTTTTTGCCAACCCCCGTATACAGTTTTTAGTAATAAAATATTGAAATATTGGACTTTTTTTAACAAAAAAGGTATACTTATTGAAAATGACTAAACCGTTGAGGAGATATTTTTAATATCATAAATTAGTGTTACGGATTTATACCTCCACGAATACCAAGGTACAAACAGACACTTTTATTAATAAATTCAGAACGCATTGCCTCACAGTACTTATTAGTTGTGTATCTGTATTTTAAAATTCGACCAAAAGGGGGCGCAGGATTCTTGCAACAGATAAGAATTTTGTAAAAGTAAGAATTATAGTTTTGTATGTATTTTCATAGCCAGCCATATTAAAATGTAAAAAAGGATCGAATTTATATATAAAACACCCCGTATCTTCTGTGTTTGTAAAAATAACTATAGCATGTGATATATCGCTGAAAAGCAAAAAAAAAATCTTCATTTTTTTTAGGTTATGACCAGATACGATTTCCATTTAAGAAAATATAACTTTGGGTCATAACTCTGGAATCTTAAGACCTACGAAAAATGTAATACCGGCATTCAATTCTACGCCAAAAAATTAGTCTTGAGCAGTTTTCACTTTAGCTCTAACCCTTATTTAACAGCTGAGATAGAGACATATTCAAAAGTGTCACAATAACGAGGAACGCCCTGTAACTCAAAATCAAATGAACATAGCAAATTTCTGATTTGACAGTCGAGTTTGCCATGAAAATCGAGCTCGAGAACGTGGTGTCAGATTTATCATATCTTTAGTAGTTTCTGAAATACTCTGAAATCCCATCGAAAATGGACCAGCTTGTACATAGATGTAGAAGAATAAAGTGATATTCTATAGGTTCTCCCATTTACAAAAACGACTAACCTGTAGGCACTAACACTTTTACTACAAATATTGCCAGATTCCTGAAACTAGAAAGTCTAGAAATATCTATCGGTCATTCATTTCGCAGATCAGCAGCTACTTTCTCAGTCGATTGTGACGAAAGTAGCTGTCGGAGATTATCTTCAGCAAAAAATCAAGATTGGTAAGGAATAACGATGCTGAGGCTGCCACTACTTTTTATGATCACTTGCTGCTTTTATTTGCATTCCTAATTGCAAATATCGAAAATCCCACATCCAGAACTACCCTAACTAAACTTAATTAAAATTTAATATACAGGGTGTCTCATAATTAGCTGCCAACCCTGAACAGGCCGATTCTATGATCAAAACTAAGTAAAAAAGTTCATATGAACATGGGTCCGGAAATGCTTCCTAAGGGCACAGGGACCCATTGAAGAGGGAGGAATGGAAATCATTTTTTTGCAATATCTCTCAATCGCGTTGTGATAAATGAATGAAATTTGGTATACACAGCTAAATTTTGATGAGCAATTTGATGGACTAATCCATTTATTTCCACAAGGTCCATTGGGGTGGGTACGGGGGGGCCCTTGGTACTTTGCGTGTGTAACTTTTTCATCTTTGACTTTTTAACAAATTGGACAGCAAATTCCGTTTTCCCGAACTGTTTTACGTTAAAAAGGTACTCTTGTTTCAAATCGTTATCTTTAACGGTTTCTGAGAAAATCGCTCTTGAATTAATCCCACTTTGGTCAATTTCATAGTAATTTAAACAAAAAATAATAATAATAATTTTCCTTTCCTCTCTTTTCCATTTAAAGGATTAATTTTTATTTAATTTAATTTTTTATTATAATTTTTTTATTAAAATTAGATTAAATTTAAACAAAATATTTTTTTTTGTTTAAATTACTATGAAATTGACCAAAGTGGGATTAATTCAAGAGCGATTTTCTCAGAAACCGTTAAAGATAACGATTTGAAACAAGAGTACCTTTTTAACGTAAAACAGTTCGGGAAAACGGAATTTGCTGTCCAATTTGTTAAAAAGTCAAAGATGAAAAAGTTACACACGCAAAGTACCAAGGGCCCCCCCGTACCCACCCCAATGGACCTTGTGGAAATAAATGGATTAGTCCATCAAATTGCTCATCAAAATTTAGCTGTGTATACCAAATTTCATTCATTTATCACAACGCGATTGAGAGATATTGCAAAAAAATGATTTCCATTCCTCCCTCTTCAATGGGTCCCTGTGCCCTTAGGAAGCATTTCCGGACCCATGTTCATATGAACTTTTTTACTTAGTTTTGATCATAGAATCGGCCTGTTCAGGGTTGGCAGCTAATTATAAGACACCCTGTATAAAAGTATTTCTCTTACCCGACATGTACTATTTACTGCTTTAGATGTACCAGCGCAAATCATCAAATCGTCAACGATTCCATTTTCCAAATCGCCACCAGGCCGAATAGCCCGCCTGTACGTGTAATTACATTTATCAGCACTGTAAAATTCCAGCACTATCGCCAACAAGTCGTTGCTCGGTTTTCCCCAAACAAGGGCCCCCCATCCTGAGGATATGGCTAAGACAAAGGGAATATATTTTTCTGTTTGTAAGCACGCTGGTCGTACGTAACTGTTAAACTTTATGTTTTTTGAGAGTCTTAAGAGACCGATATCGTGGTATTTGGTCTTATTGTATTCGGGATAGGGGACGATTTCACTCACTGTCCGTTCTTGTATATGCGTAAGGTCCGTCTTATTTGTTAAACCAACCCTTACCATTTTCGCAGGACCGCTGAAAAATTTATTTGGCTATACGGGGTGTCCGTTGAAGAATTGGCCAAACTTTATCACTAGATTCTACTAAGCAAATTAGTGTGGAAAAGTCAAATAAGTCATTAATTATGTTTAAGATTATTTTTGAAATGAATAACATTGGTTTGGTCTTATATAAATATGGCCTTATTATGACTCAAGAAAAAAAATGAAGCGGATTTAGATCCCTACGTTAAGGCCGTAGGTGTTCACTTCCTCTTCCTATTCATCGATGAGGAAATAGGTATATTATCTAATTAGTTTCTTACCATTAGAGGCACCATCATGTAAATACCACATGTGAGCTCTGATATTCAAAATAATGTTCTCCTAGTAGTTCAATTAAATTACATTGTAGAAAGTGCAGATAATCTTGGGCGTTTAAAGATGCCGGAAGTTTAAAGGGCCCAAGAAGATGATCGTCAATTATTCCGAACCAAATATTGAATTTCAACTCATGCTGAAAGTGTCGTACAGTGCTTTCATTTTGGATTTTCTTCGGCTCGCATATGACCATTGTTTTCAAAAACGGTGTTTCTCACCGATATTCCACAAGTGAAATGCTGAAAAATCATTGAAAATTTGATAAATGTTATTTATTTCCGCTTTACGCAGTGACGTAACAATAATTTTTTAAAAAGGGTCTCGTAAATATAGTTTGCACGCCATTGGTTTTTTTATTGATGTGAAATAGGTTTCAACTTCAACACCCTGTATCTCGAAATCTAGACGTTTATGATCAACATGACTTTTCCCCATTAATTTTCGTCGTAGAATTTTGCCCATTCTTTAACGGACACCTTGTATATAAAACAAAATATTTAGATAATCTTTTAAATAGCATCTTCAAAATGTTTACTATCACAAAAGCGTATACACACATTTTTAGTTTAATTCTGAACATTTATTGATGCTTATGTGAGTTTTGACTCTGAAAAAGTCACACATCTACATTCATATGGATTAGGGTGGCCCAAAAAAACGAATATTTTTTTCGTGTCTCTTGTAAAAATATGTTGGTTTATCATGTTATAAGAGCCCCCTTAAAAAATAAGCTCAAAAAAATTTTTTAGAGGTCGCTCAAGATTTTTAAAAATTTCCAAAATCGTCAGAAATTGTAATTTTGTTTTTTAATTTTTTTCTCGTTATATTATCATTTTCTACGTTGAAAAAAAATCTCGATTCTGAACATTTCAAGTCGAAATTTTAATTTCTACAGGACACTTATAATTATTTTAACTTTAAAAGTAGTGTACCTAAAATGTTTTCGAGCGACCTTTAAAAATAAATATCAACTAATAATTTTTTTTATTGAGTTTGATGAACAAAAGAATAGAAATAAATCACGAGACACTTAAAAAATTTCTCGTGGCAAAATTTACTACCACACTGAGTATCAAATATTTATAATTTTTTAATTTTTTTGTAATTTAAGTATCTCGTGATTTATTTCTATTCTTTTGATCATCAAATTCAATAAGCGATGATAAAATAACGAGAAGCTGACTTTTTGAGGGGCTCTTAAAACATGATAAACTAACATATTTTCACAGGGGATACCAAGAGATACGAAAAAAAATATTCGTTTTTTTGGGCCACCCTAATATGGATATTACATGTACTTACAGGAATTCTATAAACAAGCAGTGCGCGGTTGTGAGGACGAAGTTTTCACTTATAAGAGAACCTGCACAACTCCATTTAACTTCACCGTCCTGATTGTAACCAATAACAGCCTAGAAATAAAGATGTTTATTTCGACAAGAAAAGAAATTGTATGCTAGAAAATATTTTAAATTTAAAGTATGTTATGAACTGATGACTATACTGAAAAAATATATATTCAAAAATATACTTCAATATATCACACACTTCAATTGAAAGGTGCAAGAAGGGCATTAGTCACTTTTTTAAAGTAATATTTCTGCAGATGTAGGTTCAAAAATATACTCTTCTGGTGCAAATATGGAATATGTCGGATTAATAGATGAGTTACATGAATAACTACGATGTAAAACTTTCTGAATATGAATTAAAAAATGTATGCTAAATGAATGATAGTGATTCTTGACTGACGTGGATGCTGATGCGGGTGATGATGCTGATGATGATGATGATAATGACGATGATGACGATTTGTGTGCAAAGTGGTATGCGTATGTGGTTAAAGGTACGGTAGCCACGTGCTTGCATAGACTTTGGAAATGAAATGCAGGTATGCGACACTTTTATTACCGGTACTTTATGATCTGCTGGATATCGATGCGACGGGCGCAGAGCAGATGATATGCACGTGCATGTTTCCGACTTTATGCATTATATTTACATTCTGGTTATTATATTAACTCTATTAATGAAATTTTATGAATAAATGGTGTTTTTCTACAAATTGTTGCATCTTGCCCTGGTAAGAATGATTTGGAGCCTAGCCTGGTCCACTATAATCCTTTTGATTGCAATCTCCTTGGAGTCCATATTAAGGCATATAAAATTATTTTTAGAATAAAAGGAAGAGTAGCGACTATAAATCACATAAGAGTGCGCTATAAAGTTTTATATAAAAAAAATCGAGTAATTTTTAGTAATAATAAACATTATTATATATTAAGGTACCTTACACTATTTTTTTATAATTTGTTATTTCAAAAAACGTCGAGTAATGTACGTGTTGCAGCATACTGCATATTCTTCTATTTTTTTAATTAACAATGTTGTCGTTTATACCAGTAAGTTAACAAAATTAATTGAAACAAATAAAATAAATAGTGTACCTGAACGTAAATATTCCTTACTTTTTGAAAAATATATTATATAAATTTATTATAAGTATTTCAATCATTCAATGTGTATTTCAACGCCAATGCAACCAACTTAAATTTCAATTTTGTGTGAGATAGCATGTTTTTTCTTAAAGATCTGAGCAAGCATGTTTTCGAAGCTTAATTTGAGGTAGCATGTTTTCGTAGTAACAACGGGTCGATATTTACTGCGATACTCGTAGCGATAATGGTCATTAATAGTTGTAGTGATGATAATTGCAAAAAAATATAATTTAACAATAACGGCATATATACCATATGAGGAAATTCCCTTCTTGAAGCCAGGGAACTTCCCACAACCAGTCTATTCCTCGGAATGTCACACACGAGTCTCTTTGTAATATGCGGATTAAGCAACAGCGTGGGCGATTGGATTTTTTCATAGGCGTACTCCGCATATTTTTCGCATTCTGAAAATTATTCTGCATATTAATACAGACTGACAATTTAAGCTTAGCCTTGATACGCTTTGGACCTAAACTGTTTAGGAATTAATTATCATGAAGTTGTACTCTTTTTGCAGCATATGCAAACCAACAAATTCAGAAACTATAATCTACTCTTCAATTTAATAATTGTAAAAAGTAGAAAACTCTTATTGTGACTCTGATCAGCGCTTCTCCATCCAAGGACACCGAAAACAGTTGAATTAGATCAAAGTGAAACTGTCAGTTTACATACGCTTGCTCTTACTGTACCTCTAATATCTCTGTCGTCTTCGCACTATAGTGCACTCTGTCTGAGATCTGTGCATGTCGGAGGCAAAGCTTAAATAGTTGGTTTACAAATAATAGGAAATAATTATAAATTATACCCAAGTTTAAACTAAACTGATATTTTACTTTGTTTGCTTATATCTCCCGCTGTTCTGCTGTTTGTCTTGACGGTACCAGTCGTTTCTGTCACATCTTCACCATCTTCGCAACAAACAATGGAATCATTTCTTTCAAATCCGCATATCTTCGGATGGATTTTTGTTCTTAAGAGTTGCACAGCGGCCGGACAGTCGTTTATAAGCTTACACTTGCCTTCGCTGCCGTCTTGTAAAGAACATTTATCTCCTGAAGAGTGGATATCGAGAATATAAAAAACCAATAGTCTTTTATACTTGCAACAATATATTTCCAAGCGTACTCACCTTTATATAAAGTGGCAAAAGATACAGATGGCACAATGAACGCAAATAAAAGCGCGCGGTTACCAAACCTGGTAGACATGTTGTTGCCAGGAAACTAATATAATCGAGCCGACTTACACAGAATCAGCTTTGATAACATCAAGACCTCGGGATTAAAAGAAATCAACCTCAGAATGTTTCAATGATAATAATTTGTTGGAAAAACTATTAAGTTTGATAATAATATAGCATAGTTAATATTATTAATTATCATTATCAAATTCTGCTAAATGATTCTGAGATAAGTACCTACTGACTTTGGGGTACCTACACTGTATAGTTACGTTTGTATTTTTCACATTTGCTGTTGAATTGCCCTTAAGGAGGTATATCGGGTTTACTCACATGCACAGATGTACTTGAAATTTATATAGCGTATTACCCAGTGCTCCCTCTGTGCGTCATATTTTTTTTGAATTTTTTTTTTTTGATCTAGATTTTGTGATATTGTTGTTGAAAGTTGTTCATTTTAACATAGGTTTATATGGCGAAGATGGACGGTGCGGCTCTTTTTTTGCCCATAACTGAGAAAAAAATGTAGAAATTGTGAAACAAAACTTTTCCATAGTATTATCTTATTTTTGATGTAAAACTAATGTAAGTTTTGAACATAGTAGAGCTGTATTAATTAGAAATAGAAACCAATAATTGCATTTCTGTCTGACGAGGCAATCAGCTGACAGCAAGGAGGGAATACATTTGAAAGACTTAATAAAAACAAAATTGATTTCAAACATATAAATTTTTCCAAAATCCCATGTACATTGTTATCAACAATAAATTATCCACAATTGATGATTTTTGTAATGTTTTTAAAAACTTTGATTAATTAAAAAAGACTAGGAAGCTGTGATATATTTATTGGAATAAAAAATACAGTTGATAAATCCTTTTAATATATTTAATGGTTTATATAAACATCGTAATCATTACCCAGCAATATTTAGGGTTACATAAAATTTTCTTTACTTGATTAATATAATTAGTAATACTTGAGATAAAAGCATTTGTACGGAATAACAAAGGAACATAAATATTTCTCAGCTAACTTTATATCTAAAAAATTAGTTATAGTTGCAAAACTTTTGTACCATTACTAAAATAGAGATTAAAAACACTAACAGTGAGTAATAATGTAATTTCTATCACAGAACCTTCAAAATTGCATCCAACATATTCTTTGACTTGGACGAGAGATGGGCGCGAATGTCATTTCATTTCTTTAGAACTAAATTAACATAATTCTCGTTGTTTTACCAGTTCACATGATTTACGGATTTTGAATAAAGGTAACAAATCTTCGCGAGGATAATACGATATATTTGCTATATATAATAATTATATTGTACATAGTTTACACACAATACATTTTTGAACGCGTACTCATCTTTACCCGAATTTGACGCGCAATATCTCCGATGTCCGGGGTCTGTAGGTTCACAGTGTGTACAACTGCTAGTCAATTATTAGCGCTGTTGCCACATCTACATAGTCTTTACGCGTTCATTAAATATAATTTAAAACTACTTAATGTGATATTTTTATGTTGTTAATTAGTCAATATGTATGCTATGTGCATATGAGTAGATTTCTTTGCTATATAGATAATGTTTATCGCAAATAATTTCAATAGAATTTAAATTTTTCAAGTTGGCAGCGGGTTTTAGTCCCATAAGAAAAGCATAGGACCCCCTCTGCGCTCCTCACTTCCCTTGGACCCCGATATACCTCCTTAACAAAGAAAACACCTACAAACAATTATACTTGGCTTAATACATAGGTATTATATGTATACTTACACATACAGGGTGATTCACAAATGGTGACCAAAAATGAAACCTAGGACGCTTCGTTAAAAAGATACAGGGTGTTAAATTTCAAAAAATATTTTTAATTTTTTTAAATAATTTAAAAAGTAGTAAGTGAAATAATTTGAAATTGGGCACATGTATTTATGTAAACATTGTCCAAAATCTGACGGTTTTTCCTAAAATTAATATGCTCCAATAGCTGAGATACAGGGTATCGGTGGCATATTTTTCTAAATAAAATAGTACGCCACTACTTTACGGTAACAACCACAATATTTTCGGATTCGCCTTTCAATTTTCTACAAATTACTATACTCTGATGCTTTTCAAAAAAGCCTGATTTTCGAGTAAAACGTAAAAAATGAACTGAGTTCGATATTCGAATATAATGCTTTTTAAAATTACACAATGGACTGCGATAGCAACTTTGACATTCTGAGCAGTTAGAAGAAAGAATAAATAATGCTTTTCATCAGATTCAAGCAACAATAAATTTCAAACAAATTACATTTTCCTTACTAAAAAGATGTCGGGACTGTGTTCGTGGAAATGGAGGTATTTTTGAGCATTTACTCAAATAAAATCATTAAAATGATGACTAATGTTATTCATTTCTTTATTCGAATAAATATCCGAATGATTAGATGCTTGTCACGTCATTTACGTAAAACTGTTTTCAGTTCGTTTTTTAAGTTTTACTCGAAAATCAGGCTTTTTTTCGAAAAACATAAAGGAGTAGTAATTTGTACAAAACTGAAAGACGAATCCAAAAATATCATGGTTGTTAGTGAAAAGCAGTGGCGTATTATTTTATTTATGCCACCGATACCTTGTATCTCCGCCACTGGAGCATGTAAAATTTAGGAAAAGTCCTCAGATTTTGAACAATGTTTACATAAATACATGTGCCCAATTTCAAATTATTTCACTTACTAGTTCTTAAATTATTTAAAAAAAATGAAAATATTTTTTGTTTAAGTATCTTTTTAACGAAGCGTCCTAGATAAAAACCTTATACGAAAGACTTCCCTTAAAATTCACCAAAGAATACGAGGATTAATTTTTAGTCACCATTTGTGAATCACCCTGTATAACTAGAAAAAGGAGAAGATGTAGGAACATGTAGAGTACCTATAACATTTTAAAAAACAAGAGTTTTGTTTATTCGATATCGCAACAAAATATTTAACATGTTTCTTTTACTACAACTATTATCATATATCACACTCATTAAGAACATAAAATTAAATCACATATTTAGTTCGGCCAAACGGTGTCTTCTATCCACTTTATATAAGCCGATACTCTGGTGTACACGCCTGGAATGTTTTTGGCCAAACCGCAAGATTTTCCGAAGGACGTCACTCCTACAATGTCGTACATACATTTGACCCCTTGCGATTCGTCATGATACACTTGAAGCGGGCCTCCAGAGTCTCCCTGAAATAAAAAAAATGCAAATTCCAATAATTTAACTAAATACATGTTCGTTTCAATGGGAGTAAAATTACACGATATTGAAGATCCGAGCGGGGGGGGGGGTCCGAAAGTTTATGTAGGTAGTGTATCAATGTGTGTATCTTATATATGCCTATATCAATTTTAATACTTTAAAAAATTGCCAATTATAAAGCGGTAATGTAAAAGCTATTTACACAAATACGGTATTAATCCTTATCATTTTAAATAAGTTAGAGGCTTTCATTTTTTTATTCACATTATTTTACTCTTTTACACCATATAATTTAAATGAATATCTTGGGAGTAATCGCAAAAAAATTACGGACGCGAGAATAAAATTCAAGCGCCTCGCTTCGCTTGATGCGATCGCCGACCCTCCCCCCGCACCGTCTTGCCTACTGTTTAGCTAATAAGCCGAACGATAACGCGCGCGTGATCCTTTAATAAACTGACTTGGGGCGAATGGAGGTGACGACTGACGACTGTGTTTTCTTTCTGGGTGTTGTTGGAAAGTTATAATTGCGTTCGATATTTTAAGGTCACATTTTTGTTTTGTATTTGTTGTCTTTAGGTAGTCGGAACATACATAGATACTTGCAAACATACGTTTATTTCATTGAGTTTTAATAATTTGTTTGTTTTTTTCTTATTGTGAATCATTTAAAACTTCATAGTCGTATTTTTGTTTCGTGTTTGTTTTCTTTAGGTACTTAGATACCTAACTACTTACTTATTAATTAAAATTGATAGTCCTGAACATAGGCACTTTAATTTAATTCGTTTTGTTTTCACATTGTTGGTAGTTACCTATATTGTTTTAAATTTAAAAGTTTTGCATTTTTAGTTTTGAATTCGTTTGTTTTCTTTAGGTATATAGATATATCGTGAATTATTTTAAAATTAATATTAGGGTCGCATTAGATGAAAGATGATTGATTTTTTGTTTGTCACGATTTAACTCAAATCGAATAAAATATATTTGTACAAGGAAAATTTTAATTCCATTGAACTAAGAGTACCTTAAAAAGTGACAGAATTATTTTAGAAAGACGTATTTCCCCATAACTTCTTAAGGAAGTAAAATTGTACTGAGGTAATCGGTTTATTTTCACCCTAGCAAGTTACCCTTGATGAATTTACCATAGATTCTGGTACATCTCATATATTATTATTGATTTATGTTTTATTGTTGCATTTATTTCAACTAAAAGTTGTATTACCTGACATGTGTCCTTCAGTTCTTTAGAAGACCCAGCGCAGACCATCAAATCGTCGATGATTCCATTTTTGAGGTTAGAATTAGGAGCGATGATGTCCCTCCTATAAGTGGCGTTGCACTTATCCAAGCTGAAAAACTCCAGGACTACTTTCAGCAAGTCGTTGCTCCCTTCTCCTGAATATTCGACCCTTCCCCATCCTGACGCGATGGCCTTTTTGAAAGGGATGTTCTTTTGCGTCTGAAGGCACGCCGGTCGGGCGTAGATGTCAAGGTTGACCTTTTTGGAAAGCCTCAAGAGGCCGATGTCGTGGTATTTGCTGAAGGAGTATTCTGGATACGCGATGACCTCGTTAACTGTTCGTTCTTGCATGTGCGCGTGGTCGGATTGGTTCGTTAGGCCGACTCTTATCAACGCGGCTGAACCCCTGAAAAAAGTAATAACTTTACTGAAAAAATCGGTAAGAGAGTGAACCAAATTCGATTATCGCTATAGGAATCCAAGTACCTGCGATATAGCAGGTCGCTTCCTACTGTAGCCAATGAATGGCACAGTGGGAGTCAGCACGATAGATGGAGCCATTGCGCTCCAGCGTACAATAATTCTTATGCTGTTTTCAGTGGCAGTAGTTCCTTTTTCTAATCAGCAATTTTGGAGAACATAACTTGTTAATTAGACAAGGCGAAAACCTCGATTTTTTTGCATATTCAGATTCGTGAGCTGTTCCTTAACATGAATCAAGATGATGCCGACCAGAAATCTGGTGCCCATTTTATAATTATTATTATAAAAAATAAATTAGTATTATAGTAATAATGTACACCTGTCCACATACTAGTAATATTTAAGAAATTATGCAAATTTTAAAATACTTGAAACTTTTTTTTTCCGAATTTTTTTTTAGATTTTTTGGCACATTATAAATAAAAAAGTTTATATGCACTATACCTCTAGAATTAATAGTTTTAAAGTTATAAACAATTTAAGTTGCTGAAAATGCGAAAATAACGATTTTCAACGGCCGATTTCCAGACAAAAAATTGTTATTTTTTATGTTGCCAGGTACCTAAATTAAAATTGAAACATCCTCCTACAAGATGCTGAAAAGTTTTTGGGACTCGCATTATTCTAAAGCCTTGTTTTTTAATTGTTAATAAAGCGCTATGAGCCGCGCGCGCGCCTCTCTCATACGCGGATTCGCTATTTTGTCTAGCGGCTTCAGCTTATGTTCCTTGAATTTAGCATTCTAAGTACTATTACTACTCATAAAATAATGTAAAAATTGATTATTTTTTCATGATTCATGATAATTTTATTTAATTAATTCAAAATTGTACGAATAGAGTGCAGAAAAAAAATAAAACCTGATTATAAAAAGAGCGACTATTTTCTAAGTTAAATCCAAACCGGGAATATGGACAAACAAAATTCTGTACTGTTTTGCCCGTTTTAAGTTTATTTTTTGGCATTTCTAATAATAGTCTCCGTGAAAAAGTTTTTGCTTTATTTAGATTTTTTTTTCTGTAATATTCCAGTAATTCCTACCTTCTACAATAGATATAAGACTGTTTTCTCAAAATTATAGACTTCATTTGAGTTGGAAAATTATTCGCAGCAACACAGTTTTACCAAGGTACTTACAGTTGATGATTTTTCAGGCAATGTCCAGCGGTGAGAACGAAATTTTCACTGATGAGGGAGCCTCCGCATGCCCAAACAATTTCATCTCCAGTTTTATACCCGATAAGAGCCTAGAAATAAACACTTTCTTTAAGAGATGTAGGGCTACTTTTCTTTTAAATTAAATATTCCAGGTTTTCTGCTGAGAGACGTTAGCTATGCACTTCCTTGTCGTTTGTACGTGTGCGAGCGAGTTTGACACTCTGATTGGTCGAGTGTATGGCAAATGATTTTATAGCAGTCAGTAGCATTGTGTATCATAGACCGGCACATGGATGGCTTGACCACAGATTTAGCATATTTCTGCTACTACAAAGCTTATCGCCACTTACTATAGATTACTACTGTTTATTTATTTGACTGTCACGCAAAGTTTCCGATGCATATCTATGAATTACATTTGTCTTTTTATACATTTAAGTTTTTGTGTTATTTGATTTATCCTTTAATAACCACTTAATGATGTTTTTTTATTTCCCACAACTGTTTAACCTGATTTCTAAAAAATGTTCGATCACCACATTTAGGATAAATTACACATTAAACGAACTCATTGTTAAAAACTTAACCGCACCAAATTAAAATCAAATTTACTCAGTTACGGTTCGTAAATTTTCGTTGAGACTGCCGTCTTTTCTTGTTTGTAAATATCCGTCTCAATACGAGAACAATTAATTGTGTACTTTTCAGCCGCATCATCATTATTTAAATATAATCTTATTGAAACTACTGTAAGTCGTGAATATTAATGCATTTCTTTGTCGGCGTATTTAATATTTTGTTACTTAATCATGGATGAACACACCAGACTATAAATTCGTTTGAATTTATACCTGGACCATTGGGACTGGCAATAAATTACAGCAAAACTTGAATTCCACTCTACCCTATATTTATTTATGTCCAACAGCGATGGTCACTTTGTCCAGAGCAATATATCTTCAAAAAACAGTTATTTTATACCAAGCCATGATATCAGGTTCGTTGACCGATTAAATTGAATATTTAACTAGGTTTCAAATACCGAAAACTCTAGACTAAACAGTAAACCACCTTTAAACTTCATTATGCTAAAATAATCACAGCCACACACAAAAAAAAAGTTGGGTATACTTTTTATGCGACATATAATTTTCGTAGTAATTCGGCCTCCTGAACACGAATCTGGGGTCAGAATTGGCCCATCACGTCACAATTTTTTCCTAACCTCAAAAAACTTGTGAAAAATAGTGAAAATTGATGAAAATTTACTGGGAAAATTTGGAAAAAAATTTATTTCCACATCAAATAGTACATTTTTATGTAAAAGACTCTGCTGAATTCAAATCCACTGTCAGAATTGAGCTAGAACGTGTGGTTTTTTTTCTAACCTCAAAAAACCGAGCAGGAATCGCTATTTTCAAATTCTGAGCGGATTTTGACCAGATTTTGTATAAAGGGGTTTTTTGGGTCGCTGATTACGAATATGAATTCACATTGTAAAAATTCAAGATGGCTGATCCAATATGGCGGGTGTACTTTTTTGAAATCCACCGATTTCAGTAAAATTTGGCATCATAAGGATTGCTGGTTGATCTCACCTTCATTAATCACACATCTGGAGCCAGATTTTCATAAATCAAGGTAAAATTTGTAGGCAGAGTCATAATTTTAGGCCGAGTAGGCGGCATTTTTTCGGCAAAGTCACATTTTTAGATTGAAGGCATAAGCAGATGCAGTGATGTGCTGTGTGGCAGTAATGTGTCCTTTTCCTTGAACTTTAAAATTATTAAGAAATAAAAGCATCTAAATGCCATAGGAAAACTGCATAGTAGTTAAAAAAATCTGATTGGAAAACCATAAGCCCATGCACGACTAAATAAATGAAAGAATAAAGTAGAAACTTTTTTGTCTTGTCCCATGGAAACAAGCACATCACACTACACATCATTACATGTGTAGAGTCCTTAAGTCATTTTTTTAAGCGAAGTCACATTTTTAGACGGAGTGGAATCTTTTACCTTGATTTATGAAAATCTGGCTCCAGATGTGTGATTAATGAAGGTGAGATCAACCAGCAATCCTTATGATGCCAAATTTTACTGAAATCGGTGGATTTCAAAAAAGTACACCCGCCATATTGGATCAGCCATCTTGAATTTTTACAACGTGAATTCATATTCGTAATCAGCGACCCAAAAAACCCCTTTATACAAAATCTGGTTAAAATTCGCTTATAATTTGTAAATAGCGATTCCTGCTCGGTTTTTTGAGGTTAGAAAAAAACCACACGTTCTAGCTCAATTCTGACAGTGGATTTGAATTCAGCAGAGTCTTTTACATAAAAATGTACTATTTCATGTGGAAATAAATTTTTTTCCAAATTTTCCTAGTAAATTTTCATCAATTTTCACTATTTTTCACAAGTTTTTAGAGGTTAGGAAAAAATTGTGACGTGATGGGCCAATTCTGACCCCAGATTCGTGTTCAGGAGGCCAAATTACTACGAAAAATATAGTCGCATAAAAAGTATACCCAACTTTTTTTTGTGTGTGTGGCTGTGAATTATCTAAATTTTATTTTAATTTGATGTTATGTTATGTAATATACGAGTACACCCCTATATTTTTTTCTAGCATATTCTTTCGTGTGTTTTCGTGTATCTACATATCTCTCATTATTACGCAAGGTATCCCCAATTTAAATGAAACAGATAATTAGTTTTCAGTAAAAAGTTCATGTAAACAATTATCCGGAAACCGTTCAGAAAAAAAATACAAGGTTTCAAAATTATAGTAAAAAAAAAGTTTTTATTTTTATTGATACTTAAACCAAATTTTGCAGATACGGTACATGAATTAAGAGCCTTAGAACGGAATAATATTAAGTTCCTAACTTTACCAGTGGCGGAGTTATGAGTAACCAGTGACATCAATTCAGCAAAAAAAAAATGGTACGGCCCTGCACAAAATTATTAAACAAAATATTTCGCGTCTGTCACTGTTGCACAGCAAGTAAGGTTTTCAGGATTTATTACTGCATGTTTTATGTAAGAACGTTTCGTTTTTGGAGAAAAATAAAAAGTTTGCTGGTATTTAAAAATATTCACCATCTTTTCCAAAACTGCAATAAGATGGTAACAAATTTCTTAATATAATAAATTGTAATGGTAAAGCGTACAATAACACAGGTCAACATTTGATCTAAGCGGGAACACCGTAATCGGTATAGGCCACAAGGGGTTTTTGGGGTCGCTGATTACGATGAGAGGGTCAGTTAACCTCCATCACGTCAGGTTCAAGGTCATTTGAAGGTCAAATACAGAAAAAGCCATGAAAAATCTGAAAAAAATCATGGATATCTTTTTAAGGTCGTACAATCCGAATCTGAGGTCAGGTAAGCTCCACAAGGTCAAGGCCAAGGTAATTTGAAGGTCAAAGGCAGAAAAAGCCATGAAAAAATCTGAAAAAAATCATGGATGTTTTTGAGGTCGGACAATCCGAATCTGAGGTCAGCTAAGCTCCACAAGGTCAAGGTCAAGGTCATTTGAAGGTCAAATNACTATCAACTTTCGGATAAGGCATGTTTGCGCCAATATTCACCATTTCACTTGTAGTATCTTCAGCTTTCGACTTTCCCATTGTTAATGAATCACCCTGTATGTATGCGTTTTTAAAGCGAAAAATTATAAATCCTCGTATACAGACCCATTATAATTTTTTTTTTCTCCGCCCCCGCCTATATAGAAAGACGAATCATGTGTGCCAGACTCTAATTATTACTAGAAAATTATGAATAAGTTTCTGGCAGTTACGGAGAAATTAAAATTTATTTAATTAGTAAATATATAACGTCTTCAAAATCTTGGCAATTTGATAAGGAACAGTTGACACTATTAACCTTATGGAAAACGAATTTATTTTTAAATTGATATCATAAAAAAAGCTACTTAATAACTAGATCGCCACACTGTAATTTGTATCCAAATTAGTTGTGCATTATTATTAGTGTTCGGTAAAACACTGATATTTAAAAAAACATGTATTTTTCAACAGAGTTTTGATGCGTTGTATAAATTAATGTTAAAATAAACGGTTGAATGCTGTTTTTGGAGGTTTTGTAGGTAAACATCATAAAGTTCATTTTTAATATTCCTTTCACCTTGTTAAAAAAAACGTCTATATGGGGAAGTTTATTAATGGTTTTGTTAGAAATGTACGTACACATTCATTGGGAATTTTAATTTTTGTTCACGTTAATTATTAAATATGGACTTTATTAGCTGAGATCTATTCTTACTAACTAATCAGCTATTCCACGAACTCGTTCAAGTAAAGCGCAAAGAAGACTTGTCAAGAACAGATGACCTCACAATTGTAATGCTTATTGTATTATCTGAGCATCATTTCCAGGAAAAGTATCTAGCAGTAGTCTGTGTTTATTTACTTAATTAAATGAGCAGTGAAGGCGAAAGCGTTAAGAAATACAGATACGCAGACTTTTGATGTAATATGCTACAACGTTCATCAAAAATCAGTCGAATTAGAGTTTGTGAAAAAAATTATTAATAGACATGTTCTTGCAATTTATGACGGAGAAAGGTATATAAAAGTTTAACCCTTTCTTCAATTATCTCTAAAATCCTGGTTCGATACGTCCAATAGCTAATTAACAATTAACGTTGTAAAAAAGCTATCTTTGGAACAAAGAGGCGTAGGTGATTTCTCTTTTATAACAAATCGCCGTAAAAATAAGCTCTATTTAATGCAAAAAGAGCGAATTCCCGAGCGGCTTTTGCCTGACCCTGGGATATTTTGTTTTTAACGCTGTTTTGCAAGTCCTACTTTGTTAATTGTAAAAAGCTACTCCAATTTCATCTTTTTGCAATAATAATGCACAATTTTCGAAAAGTGATTTTTCCGCGTTCAACCTTTATTTTACAGTTAATAAATTGTTGAAAAATGGCTCTAGGTACCTTAAATTGTAGGTAATTTAATTGCCTACAACAAAAAAATTACTAATTTTCCGATAGGTCGTCTAGATTTTCTTGGGCAGTAAAAAAAGTGATAAAACACGTAAATTTGCACTTATTTGCAATTTTCCAACTCAGCGTCACTTCTCTCGAGTTACTTTTTTGATATTTTCATTCCACATACCCTTCCCCGTCAATGTTTTCAGGTTTTATGATCTAATTCGACTGGAGTAGAGAGATGCATTATAAGAATGTAGCAAAATAAAGTATTTATAAACTATCAATTTTGTCAACTGTAAGTCCCTTTTTAGTATAAAGAATTAACCCTCTAAAATATTTGATTTGAAATTCCATGTGAGAAATCACAATCAAAATGAATTGTAAAAATATTACAACATAGCTACACATTTTAATTATACAGTCCATACTAAAGTATGGAATAAATGCAGTAAAAACGAAACAAATTTTTTTTGGGAAAAATCCTCGAACATGTCGATTTTTAATTAAAAAAATACATATTTTAGCATAAAAGGCGATTTTCAACCGTTATTTGTTTTGGAGTAATGACGTCATCGACATTTTTTTTAAATAGCAACCTCCTATTTTTTTCTTGATTCTGAAAGATCGTTTCATTGTCGATCCGACAGTATTAAAATGTTGCCATCTTACATAGGAAAGTTTTCGAGTAAATGACGACTGAATGTTAGAAAACGTAAATTTTATTCATAAAAAAAATAGCAATTCCTATGTCAAGCAAATATAATTCATTAAGTTTTCTACCTAAATTAAGTGTTCGAATTGCCACCCACCGACTTTTTGACAATACGCAAGTCTGTGTAGAAATTCTTCTTGCACATCATGAATTATTTCTGGGGTAACTCTGTGTATTTCATCTATAATACAATTTTGGAGTTCTTCTAAATTATGTGGTCTATTAACGTACACTTTGGACTTTAAGTAGCCCCATAAGAAATAGTCCAGGGGTGTAAGATCTGGGGATCTCGCGGGCCATTCTATCGGTCCTCGTCTGCCGATCCACCTCCTAGGAAAACAATTGTCCAGAAAATCTCGAACAGGGCGCGCATATGCGGAGGTGCACCGTCTTGCTGAAACCATATGGTGTCATCAGGAATATCAAGGTCATTATCGTTAGCAAAAATTACTGCAAGCGCTGGAACAAGGTCATTTTGTAAAAACTCTAAATATCTTTCTCCTGTAAGGGTTCCTTCAAAGAAGAAAGGCCCTACTATTCTGTTGTCAACTATTCCAGCCCACACATTTAATTTCTGTGGGTGTTGGGTATGTATCTCTGCCATCCAATGAGGATTTTCCCGACTCCAATACCTGCAAGTTTGACGGTTCACTGTACCATTGAAATAAAACGTGGCCTCGTCTGAAAAAACTATTTGCCGGCTTAAATATCTATTTACTTGACATAAATCCATCATAATTTCACAAAAGTGTAAGCGGCGGTCGGGATCGTCTTCATTGAGTTCCTGCACAAGTTCAATTTTGAAGGGATGATATTTTTCCTTCCTCAGGATACGGAGCACTGTGGTCTGACTAATTTCATTGTTTAATACAACCAATCGTGAAGTATTATGAGGATTATCTACCATACTTATCAAAATATTCTGTTTGTGATCTTCACTAATGCTTGGACGTCCAGGTTTTGGAATATCAACAACATTGCCAGTTTCTCTAAATTTAGATTCTATCTTTACTGACTGCTGATTGGCTGATACGGCCATCTCGATGTTTTCATTAAATAAATCGCAAACTTCCTGCTGCGTTCTAGTCTTATCCCCGCATCCGATAAGAATTAAAATTTCAATTCTTTGTGTGATAATACTTTAAATTCAACAATAATTTTTATGTCGCTTACAATACTTAGAAAGTCGGTATGACAGTGACACTTTGTAAAGATTTACACCTACGTGATCCACAAAAAACTTCAGGCATTACGAAAAACTAAATTTGTTAACGTTCTTGCTTTATTTTAATTGATTTGGGTTTTCTAACATTCAATCGTCATTTACTCGAAAACTTTCCTATGTAAGATGGCAACATTTTAATACTATCGGATCGACAATGAAACGATCTTTCAGAATCAAGAAATAATAGGGGGTTGCTATTTAAAAACATGTCGATGACGTCATTACTCGAAAACAAATGACGGTTGAAAATCGCCTTTTATGCTAAAATATGTATTTTTTAAATTAAAAATCGACTTGTTCGAGGATTTTCCCCCAAAAAAATTTGTTTCGTTTTTACTGAATTTACTCCATACTTTATGCGCGTACTGTATGTATGTGTGATGTAATATTTCTTGCGGACATAAACACTTTGATTCTCTGATAATTGAAGAATCATGTTTACAACTCTCACAGTATTTATATATTCATAGATATTTTTATGCATTAATTATCAACTGNTCAGGGTCATTATCGTTAGGAAAAATTACTGCAAGCGCTGGAACAAGGTCATTTTGTAAAAACTCTAAATATCTTTCTCCTGTAAGGGTTCCTTTAAAGAAGAAAGGCCCTACTATTCTGTTGTCAACTATTCCAGCCCACACATTTAATTTCTGTGGGTGTTGGGTATGTGTCTCTGTCATCCTATGAGGATTTTCCCGACTCCAATACCTGCAAGTTTGACGGTTCACTGTACCATTGAAACAAAACGTGGCCTCGTCTGAAAAAACTATTTGCCGGCGTAAATCTCTATTTACTTGACATAAATCCATCATAATTTCACAAAAGTGTAAGCGGCGGTCGGGATCGTATTCATTGAGTTCCTGCACAAGTTCAATTTTGAAGGGATGATATTTTTCCAGCCTCAGGATACGTAGCACTGTGGTCTGACTAATTTCATTGTTTAATCCAACCAATCGTGAAGTATTATGAGGATTATCTACCATACTTATCAAAATGTTTTGTTTGTGATCTTCACTAACGCTTGGACGTCCAGATTTTGGAATATCAACAACATTGCCAGTTTCTCTAAATTTAGATTCTATCTTTACTGACTGCTGATTGGCTGATACGGCCATCTGGATGTTTTCATTAAATAAATCGCAAACTTCCTGCTGCGTTCTAGTCTTATCCCCGCATCCGATAAGAATTAAAATTTAAATTCTTTGTGTGATAATACTTTAAATTCAACAATAATTTTTATGTCGCTTACAATACTTAGAAAGTCGGTATGACAGTGACAATTTGTAAAGGTTTACACCTACGTGATCCATAAAAAACTTCAGGCATTTCGAAAAACTAAATTTGTTAACGTTTTTGCTTTATTTTAATTGATTTGGGTTTTCTAACATTCAATCGTCATTTACTCGAAAACTTTCCTATGTAAGATGGCAATATTTTAATACTATCGGATCGACAATGTAACGATCTTTCAGAATTAAGAAAAAAAATAGGGGGTTGCTATTTAAAAACATGTCGATGACGTCATTACTCGAAAACAAATGACGGTTGAAAATCGCCTTTTATGTATTTTTTAAATTAAAAATCGACTTGTTCGAGGATTTTCCCCCAAAAAATTTGTTTTGTTTTTACTGAATTTATTCCATACTTTATGCGCGTACTGTATGTATGTGTGATGTAATATTTCTTGCGGACATAAACACTTTGATTCTCTGATAATTGAAGAATCATGTTTACAACTCTCACAGTATTTATATATTCATAGATATTTTTATGCATTAATTATCAANTGGCTTTTTCTGCATTTGACCTTCAAATGACCTTGACCTTGACCTTGTGGAGCTTAGCTGACCTCAGATTCGGATTGTCCGACCTCAAAAACATAGCCATGATTTTTTTCAGATTTTTTTCATGGCTTTTTCTGCATTTGACCTCCAAATGACCTTGACCTTGACCTTGTGGAGCTTAGCTGACCTCAGATTCGGATTGTCCGACCTCAAAAACATATCCATGATTTTTTTCAGATTTTTAATTTTTCATGGCTTTTTCTGCATTTGACCTTCAAATGACATTGAACCTGACGTGATAGAGGTTAACTGACCCCCTCATCGTAATCAGCGACCCCAAAAACCCCTAGTAGCCTATACCGATTACGGTGTTCCCGCTTAGATCAAATGTTGACCTGTGTAATTACTGACATACACAAATACAAAGTAATTGTAATTTATTTAAAAAACACATACACTTTCTTAGTGTTCAAACAAAGAGTCGAGAGGTGCGAGATCTGGGCATTGCGTATGATACATTAATCTAACATCAAAAATACTTACCATATGAGGGAATTCTTGCCTTGTCGCCAACGTACCTCCAACAATAAGCTGTAATTTCTCGAAGGCGCACTCCAAAGTGTTTCCAAAATGTGGAATGATGGACAGTGTCGGAGATTGTGACCTGTCGTAAGCGTATTGGGCGTATTCCTTGCATTCTGGGAAAAATACCAGTAAGAAGCTTACAATGGTACAGATTTTTACCCTCCACAACTTATAGAGTAGAAAATGTACCCCAAATCAAGACTTTTCTTATACTTTTAGTCAAAACTTACTTTGTTTGCTTACTTCCCCAGGTGTCCTGTTGGTGACCGTGACTTTACTCGTGACTTCCGGTTCATGGGTAGTAGTTCTCCTAGTAGGGGCCTTGGTGGTTGTCGTGGTGGTACTAGTAGTTTTCTTTCCTCCTGCAGCACCTTCACAACAAATGATCGATTGCGTCCCTTCGAATCCGCATATTTCTGGGAAGACTCCCGATTGCAGAAGCTGCAGAGCTGCAGGGCAGTGCGTCAGGTACTTGCAGGTGCCTCCGTTGCCGTTTTTTAAGGTACAGCTGTCTCCTGAAGAAAAAAAGAATATGTCGCTTGAACTGACATTATACAGGGTGTCTGCGAAAGGTTGGGAAATATCGAAGCTGGAGATTCAAAGGTACTTACAGGGAGATCAATGTTTGAATTTTATTTTGAAATTTCTCAATAATTTTGAAAATTGTCAGAGTATGAACAAAAAAATTGGTACTATTATAGACATGGCAAATAAGAAATTTTAACTAATTTTGGCATTGCTTGTATAGGGCCTCAATTATGCCATATTCCTTTGATAAATAAGAGCAGATTTTTTTTTGCCTTTAGAATTACGGACATTGCATGTTGAAAATATGAAAGGACGTCCTTTGTTTCATAAAAGAGTTACTCTTGTTCATTTTCGATATCTCTCTTGGTTATCGAGATATTTGCATATTACAAATAATAATAAGTTATAATGCACACAGAACATTTTATTTTTGAACAAATAAATTAAGTAACTTTTCTTTGTTAATTGCTAATAATGTTTTTAATAATACATGTTACAAAATATTGTTACATAAAAATTCATAACGCGAAACAAATTAATAGTAATACAAAATTATTTATTGTAATTTATTAATAACATTTAAAACCCAATTACTATAAACGATTGTGAGTTGGTTTCTGTTTTAGTATTATCTCCTGTTATATTTTGTTCATGATGCTTTACATGCAAATGTAAAGCTTGATCATGATAAAGATGATGACTGTTACAGTCTTTCCGATCTCAACTGAAGAACCAAGAGGTTGGCAGTATGTACCAGGTTCGGTCGCTGACGCAGCAACTCGTCAATGAAATCTTCGAAAAACTTGTTCCCATATTTATTTAACCATACCCATATACAAGTCTGATCGCCCAGTTGAAGAATGATCGCGCGGGCAAATACGACGCAAACACAGCCGCACTGGGCAACCTGGCCATAAATTCAGTTGTTAACAAATGGTCTAGCAGTGCAGTGCAACAATACGGAATTTGGTGTGATTCAGGTACCTAATTTTAATTTATTATAGGCACCTCCTATTAATCATTCATATTACAATTGCCAAAGGGAGAAATAGGAGGGATATTTTGTTTATTAATATTATTACAACAAGGCATTTTGGAGACCTTTTGAAACGGAACAAAACGAAATTTACTATCAGTATAATAAAATTGTTTAAGGACATAAATAATAAGCATGATGACAGATTTTAAAAAACTGTCCTATGATATTCGGAAGTATTTACTATTTCCAAATAATATCTTATTTGTATTGAAAATAAAAAATGTAGTTTAGTGCTAATATTCTGTGTTGCAAGATTAATTAGTTAAATAAAAATATAAAGTTACCATAATAGTATATGCATTTTAATTGCCCTTAAATTGTAATTTGGTATAATAATGGATACACATTATCTTTCCATGAAAAAACTAAAACATTAAGAATATCGGATCTGATACATAGTTGTCATCAAATGTAACATTAATTATTTCTACTTTTTTTATTTGTAATGTAGTTGCAATCAGCTACACCGAAATAGCCCTTCTGGAGCCCTGTTAAATACATTTGTAGCTGCCATCTGCACATAAAACTTCTGGGTCAGTTTTCCGTTTTTCACATAATTTTTTAGTCTTCATATTCGTGGTACATTTAATTTCAATAATATTGTCTTCACAGATTCCATCAGGCTATCCTGCTATCGTGGGATAGTTTTTGCAAAGCATTATACCACATTTTTTAATTTTTTTCCCCAAACTGGTACTTCCAGTTTTCCTCATTTCATGCTCTAACATTCTGTCATGTTTCATGGCCGATGCATCTGAGATCTTTCGTACCATTATTAACGTGATCAGAGTTGCGTCATTGGTTTTGCACCGACTAAATTCAAACGCTCGTGAGGCCGTCACCCTGTAATATCTAAACTCATGCCAAAAACAGCTTTGATGTTGGTCTCGTCTCTTCTTCAACTTTCGTGTCATCTTCACGTCAATACGAGTTTTTTCAAAAATATGTCGCACGACTGTTCTTTGTATTTCAGCACTAATTTATGTATGGATAATCTTTTGATCACATAGTCTTTTTGATATTTTATTAACTCGCAGTCGTTGAGCTTTATTTTCTTTCCTTCTTTTAGAAACTTTTCAAGTACCCAACGTTTCCTGATTATGGGCATCTTGATCCCAAATTTCGATAAAATTATTTTACAATCATCATTAATGATGAGGCACCGGTTTTTCTTTTCAATACATCGCTTTGTAATTTTCTTTGCATAGCATCTTGAACAGCTCTAAAAGCCAAATTTTACATCACAAATATATTGAACTTAATTTAATACCTTTTCATAAAACGTTTCTTGTAACTGTTTAGCTGTGGAGTTCCATATTACATTAATAACACTTTCTTTATAAGTTTCAGAATTTATCATCTTCATATTGACATTATAGTCAAAGGCCCGTCACTGTCTTTTCACTACAAAACTCAATAAACAGTTTCCTTAAACTTGTTTTAGATTTTTTGGGTGTTTTTAGGTACTTCTTTCGATTTACTGATTGATGTTCTTTGCCAAAACGAGATGTTTTAAAACACTACACAACAATTCCGACAAAAATTTCTCAAAGACTAAACAGTTTACATCAATGTGATAGCAATAACAAATCAACAAGACTGACTTTCATGAAAAGCCCCATTTTGTGAACAAAATTCAATTTCAGGAAATAATAATGGTAAATGTCTCAACATGCGGATACTTTTTTATTATTTTTCATGGAAGTCTAACGGGTAGAAGATACAAAACGAAATAGACGACTTTCTGTCAGAAATTTCATTAAACCAGCTAAGGGTAATAATCTGGTAACAAGACGGAGCTCCATGTGATAATACTGGGGAAGTTACCAACTTTGTAAACAACAATTTCACGGAGTGGATTGGTAGGCGAGGCACCACATTGTGGCCTTCCCGTAGTCCAGATCTTAGTCCACTGGATTTTTTTCTTGTAGGGTTATTAAAAAAATAAAGTATATACTAATAGAGTAGAAGATAAATCAATTAATTGAAAGAATAACTACGGAAATTTCGAATATCAATAATAATCTCGACGTATTAGAAAGTGTGATCGCATAAATAAGAAAAATATATGAATTATACATTCAGAGGAATGGGAATCGCATAGAACAATTATTTAAAAAATATATATTTTTCTTCTTCTGTTAATTTTCATTACTCTTTCTATAATTTTGTTATTTCTTCGAACTATTATTTGTTTTTCTGCTTTCGGTTCATTTCCTGGTATTTTACAATAAAAGTATAAAAGTGCCACATATGTTATGTACTTTTGTTCAGAATAAAATTTTACATCTAAAAATGTAATCATTTACAGGGTGTACCATTAAATAAATAATAAATTGTATCTGTCACATCGACATTTAAGTTTGAATTGTTTTTTGTTGCTACAAACAGAAACTTCATAAAAACCACTACAACTTTTATTTCAACAAAATTTGTATATCTGCAAAACTAACCGAGATAAGTGGGGTAGGTAAGTTAAGTGGGACACCCTGTACACAAATTATTCAAGGAAATTTTTTCTTGGTCATGAATGTTTTTACAAAATTAACTTACTTTCAACTTGGGGTAATTTTCAAAATATTCGTGATATTCCGTGAGGTCTTGCGTCTTATATACAGGGTGATTCATTAACAATGGGAAAATCGAAAGCTGAACACGTGAAATGGTGACCATTGTCGCAAACATGCCTTATCCGAAAGTTGATAGTTTCGGAAATACAGGGTGTTGAAAGTTAAAATTTTAAATCGTTTTTTTGCGATTATTCTGAAAATATGTAGGTTAGGAACTTGAAAATTTGTGAAACTGAATTTTTTTAGACGACGAATAAGATGCGTGTTGTAATTTCAGCATTGCTCATAGAGG
>NW_019416371.1:273106-277323 GCF_000390285.2 Anoplophora glabripennis | reverse complement strand
AAATGACCTTGTTCCAGCGCTTGCAGTAATTTTTCCTAACGATAATGACCCTGATATTCCTGATGACACCATATGGTTTCAGCAAGACGGTGCACCTCCACACTATGCGCGCCCTGTTTGAGATTTTCTGGACAATTGTTTTCCTAGGAGGTGGATCGGCAGACGAGGACCGATAGAATGGCCCGCGAGATCCCCAGATCTTACACCCCTGGACTATTTCTTATGAGGCTACTTAAAGTCCAAAGTGTACGTTAATAGACCACATAATTTAGAAGAATTACAAAATTGTACCCCAGAAATAATTCATAATGTGCAAGAAGAATTTCTGCACAGACTTTCATATTGTCAAGAAGTCGGTGGGTGAGTTAATTTAGGTAGAAAACTTAATGAATTGTATTTGCTTGACATAGGAATTGTTATTTTTTTAATGAATAAAATTTACGTTTTCTAACATTCAATCGTCATTTACTCGAAAACTCTTCCTATGTAAGATCGACAATGAAACGATCTTTCAGAATCAAGAAAAAAAATAGATTAAAAATAATGTCGATGACGTCATTACTCGAAAACAAATGACGGTTGAAAATCGCCTTTTATGCTAAAATATGTATTTTTTAAATTAAAAATCGACTTGTTCGAGGATTTTCCCCCAAAAAATTTGTTTTGTTTTTACTGAATTTATTCCATACTTTATGCGCGTACTGTATGTATGTGTGATGTAATATTTCTTGCGGACATAAACACTTTGATTCTCTGATAATTGAAGAATCATGTTTACAACTCTCACAGTATTTATATATTCATAGATATTTTTATGCATTAATTATCAACTGACATTTAAATACCTCAGTTTGGAATGATTTTATGCGCTATTGTATCCACGTATGTAAAATGTGATACAATTTATTCAATATCATTACTTTTTATGCGACAAATATCTTATTGATAAGCCAGACGTTTCCCTGCTGTCTTATTTAAAACTTTAAAACTTTCTGTCACTTTTTCCAACTCACCTTCATACAAACTAGCTGCACAATGAACGAGAACAAACAAACACGCGACGACACTAAAATTAAGCGGAACAACCATCTTACTGCTGCCAGGACACGAAACTGACTCAAGATTACCATTGAAATGCAGGTCTTGTCGACCTCAAGTCCGTGGGGAATTTTGTTTTGCTGTGCAGCATATTTACTGGCAAACCGAAAAGATCTGTAAATTTATTTTATTAATTATTACTATAGGCAACTGCACATACGTAATTAACTGATAAATAGTTAATAATTATTCATTAAAAGTCTATAATTGGAAGCGAGTTATCCACAAACTATTACAAAGTAAATAGCTCTGCTCTTATATTATTTTCTTTTTATTCAAAGGCGTACCACAAGGGGACCTCAGAAGGTTCAAATCTATCAATTTTTCTGTTTTAGTTCTTTTATTTGTAAGTTTCGTTAAAAATCTATTTAGAAAATTAGAAATAAACTATTTGTGATTATAAAAAACCAAAATACGTTAGAAGCAATCATTTAGGTCTCGATTGGTTCACTGATCGGATAAATAAATTGCTATATGGTACGTTACAAATATGTAATTCTAGATAACAATTTAACTAGCGGTTTATTTAACCAAATATTAATCGAGACTTAATATATATTGTCTTTAATTATTGTAATTAAATCACTGCATTTCAATACAATTTTCACTAGAATAACCAGATAAACCGATACTTGTGCAACTCCAAAACACACCATACGCCATACTGCCATCCACCATGCCACTGTCACGAGATAACCTAATGGGATGATGGGAACAGACAGAGACAATGCATCTGGATACGAAAGAGGGTGGGATCATTCTGTAATGACTATATTTACTCTGATTTAGGTACAAGTGCACCAAATACGAGTTTACTTGAAGAATTTATTTAAGGAGTTCCTATATTTGAGTGAAAGTACTCAGTTTTAGTTTAAATATAATCACAAATGAGCAAAATGATCAAAATGCCCACACTCCGACAGTGTGTGGATTGTTCAACCCGAGATGTCTAGCAATTTCAATTGGCATTTCTGTTCGTTGACCAGAACATTTAACACGAATAAAAAATGTGTTAATGTAAAATAAAAATGGCACTTCGATTTTTATCAATTTAAATTAAAAACTGAAATCGTGTAACCATTATAAAATTTAAAAACTTACCTTTGAGATAACTTAAAACTTTGAAACATACTTACCTGAATCGGAAGAGATAAAAACAACAAACCACATCATTTAAACATCATTATAATTCCAGTTACCTACTTTAATGTCTTGGCGATAATCGGAACAGCAAAATTTTCCACGAAATTAATTTGAATTTACTTGGTCATTGTTGTTTCTTATAATATAAGACTCGGAATTTTGAAAAATCGTTCCGCTAACAGATCTCTTTAATCACTATTGATGATAATGATGTGTTTCTAGCCTTGTAGTAAAAAACAATTGTCTTCACATAAAATGAACGAAATAAACGAACAGAGTCTATATTTAAAGAAAAAACAAATTTACAATCTTCATAAAAAAATATCGAGGCATAAAACAGATATCTCTACTTCCAAACGGTATCTTCTATCCATTTGATGTAAGCAGATACTCTTGTGTAGACACTTGGAACATCTGCGGGTGTAATTATATCTCCAAATGATGCCACACCGACCACATCGTATATGCAAGTAAGGTTTCTATCTTCTCTGTGAATTATAGTGAGAGGACCACCGCTGTCTGGCTAAAACAACAAATAAACGTTTAATTGTTTAAACTGTATCCAAGAATTCGGAAAGGATATTTTGGTCTTCAACTACCTACCTGATAAGTTACAAGCGACTTAGTCCCAGCACACACCATTGTGTCATAATCGATACCTTTGGTTAACCTGTTATTCAGCTTGTGATAAGTTCTGTTGCAGCCTTCCAAATCGTATAATTCCAGAACTACTTTTTGCAAACCGTTGTTGAATTCGCCGTTAAATTCTGTGGCACCCCAACCGCTATTGACTGCTTCCTTCGTACCGATTTCTTTCTCAGTATAGAGACAAGCAGGTCTGGTGTAAACATTGATATCTACCTTCTTCTCCAGCTTCACTAGACCAATGTCGTTGTACACCAATGGGTTTTTATAATCTGGATGCGGAATTACCTCGGCCACTTTTATGTCCTGTCGATGAACTGTATCTGTCAAATTGGCTACGCCTAGCCGCACCACCGATGGTCTGCCACTAGAAGTAAACAAGGAAGTTTTATTATCGTGATCATTTTGGAGTTCCACAAGGTTAACTTTTAAGACCACTTGTATTAGCCTTGTTCATAAATGATAAATTTTGTAAAATCAACTACTATTAGCGCCTGTATTTGACTTATATGACCTCAAAGTTAGTGTCAGTTAGCGGTCTATTGTATTTTATGTTCGATATTCTTTATTTGTCGATACTTACAAATTGCGGGGAATGAGGCAATGTGCAGCAGCTAGGACATATTGCTCACTTATAAGTGTGGCTGAGCAAGCCCAAAAAGTCTTGTTTTCACTTTCAAATCCCAACATAACCTAAAAATAATGAATTTAACAGGGTGATTCAGAAATGGTGACCAAAAATGAAACCTCGTATTCATTGGTGAATTTTAAGGGGCTTTTCCTATAAAGTTTTTATTTAGGACGCTTCGTTAAAAAGATACAGGGTGTTAAACTTCAAAACATATTTTACATTTTTTTTTTAAATAATTTAAAAACTATTGTCTGTTTAGAAATGAAAGAGAGTAATAAAACCCCGAGATAAGAACCGGCCATGGGCGTGGTAATATTTCGTTTCAGGTAATTATCGGGTAACAGTAATGCTAATTCCTTGACAAAAGGAGGAATATTTATTATCTAGACGAAACTTGGGTCAACGAGGGATATACTGTAACAAAAGTAAGGCAAAATAAAAATGTAAAAAATTTTCGTCAAGCATTTTTGGATGGACTTTCAACAGGGTTCAAGGCACCTTCAGGTAAAGGGCGCAGATTAATAGTGACACATATAGGTAGTGCCAGTGGTTTTGTAGATGGCGGTTTACTTTTATTTGAATCTAAAAATACAGGTGACTATCACGAAGACATGAACGCAGATGTTTTCGAAGAGTATTTTACACAGATGTTGGATCTTATTCCTCCGGGGTCTGTAATTGTCATGGATAATGCCAGTTA
>NW_019416371.1:202993-272432 GCF_000390285.2 Anoplophora glabripennis | reverse complement strand
CCACCGCATTTTTCTTGGCCAGTGCGTGCATATTTAGATGCAGTTTTTCCAAATCGCTGGATTGGCCATGTAAGCATTTTTGCTTGGCCATCCAGAAGTTCGGACTTCAATCCTCTTGATTTTTCTATTTGGTCTCGAATGAAAGATATAGTTTACAAAGAATCTATTGGCTCGTGTGAAGAGTTGTGGCAAAGAATACAAATCGTTGCCAACGAAGTCAGACGCAATCCCAATATGTTGTTGCAAACTCGAATATCTCTAAGAAAACCTGTAAAGTGTATCAGTGTCAACGGTGGATTCTTCGAACAATTGCTTTAAATCATAATTACGTATTTTATTTGTTTTATTGTTAATTGTAATAATACGAAGAAACGCTTGGTTTGTTTCGCTTTTAATTTCTCATATTATCAAAACATAGTGTTGGTTAAATCGATATTTCTCAAAAACAGATCGAGATACCGAAATGAAACAAGAGTACATAATGGAAAAATGATAGCTTTTTCATGTTTTGAATCAAGTTTGATGTTAAATATACAGGGTAAAAAGTTATTAACTAAATTTTCGGTAAAATTGGTCGTAAGTGGCGCCCTCTATGAGTAATGCTGAAATTACAACACGCATCTTGTTCGTCGCCTAAAAAAATATAGTTTCACAAATTTTCAAGTTCCTAACCTACATATTTTCAGAATAATCGCAAAAAANATTTTAGCTACCTGCTACAATTTAGTACAGTCCGATCGCACAAAGTTTTTTTAAAAGTACACCTCATCCTATACCGAAAATATTGAATATAAGCACCAGTACTACATTTATTTACGATTTGCATACATAATAAGCTTTTATTACTCTCTTTCATTTCTAACAGACTATAGTAGATTTTGCGTAAATTGAAGGCTTTAATTTACAAAATTTTAATTAAAAATCGAAGAACAAACATACACAAATTGCTACTTATTTTTTAATAACCGACACTGTATTACATTGCATTGCAGTTTTGTCGTGACATATAGTAAATGTGTTTTGCAATTTTATTTCATTTTTCGTTATTTAGACTTACCATATGTGGAAATTCTTCTTCCTTTGCAAACTCATTTCCAATAGCCAAAGATTTTTTTAGGAACGCACAATCATATGAATTCGGTACATACTGTAAATACTTTTTACACACTGAAACGTTAAATGAACAGTTAAATATCTCCAACAAAATGTTCATTGTTTTATATTACATTCTATTTTACTTGTATCTTAAGTTCTTATAGCTCTATTTTATACATATATTATGTGCAGAAAGGTGAAGTGAACCATATTTTATATGTATAAATACGCCAATAGTAAATTTGTTTATTTAACATTATGTTTTTATAATTAGAATTGATAAGTTGCTTAGCAACATTCACTAGCACACAATCAAAATTTTCCATATTTAAAATTTTTAAGCTAGGACAGAGGAAAATAGACCAAAGTGAATTTTTATACTTACTCTCTTTGCTTCGTTCCCCAGGTGTAGCACCTGCAAAATCATTAAAATATGTTGACATATAATAACGGTAAAATTGTTGCAAATTACTGAGACACTTGTTTTGATGTAAAATGCAAAATACCTTCCAAATCAAACAAATTTATTACAAATCCTCAAAAATTACAATTTATAAAAAGCAATAGCGAAATGATGCTCACCTTGAACTACACTCCTGGTGAAGCTTGAATAAATTATTGTAAACAATACAATTACGACTGGTTTCTGAAGAAGCATCTTTACACAAACACTGCCAAAGCGTTTCTGAAGTCAATGAGAAATTCCCAGTTAAAATAAACATCGTATGATATGACCAACAAGTAATACTAGTTTCCATCTCGCTACACAATAATATTTTGTTAACCTAATAAGAAGGTGCAAGCAAATTTATTTGCTTTATTATTAAAATTAATTAAAAAAAGATGTATACAAGGTGATTTCACTAAATACAGAAACTACAGGAAGAGATTAATAAGTAGAGTTTACTCTATAAAGTATAGTGATAAATTCAGCTTGCCGAAACAAAAAGTCGCGAAATAGTCATTCCCAGATTATTTTCCTGGCCTACAAACTAGAAATTTAAGAAAGTTGTCAATAATATAGAGTGTTTTCCGATCAATCAGTGATTCCAGAACCATGTAACAGTCCTCCTTTTTCCTCATAGGCATCATTCTGAGCTTACATCTGTTCTTTTCTTGTTTAATAAGTGACTAGACTACCTGAATAAACGCTTCGCTGTACCTACTGTGCGTCCGGACGCAGAACGAACAGGAATTCCGTTTTGAAATTTTGACAGCGTATTTTTAAATAGTTATACTAACAATTTATACAATAAAAACAAATTCTAATTTTTAGCCTCCTAATGTGGTTTTCGGTTTAAGAGAGAAAAAAACCGTCGCACTGTTATTGATTAAACCGAGAGAAAGTGGAGAAAAGTACGTTTAGATTTATATTTATATTTTCTTTTTACATTTATCATTAATATTTTATTATGGTACATTGATGTTTTATTATTATATTAATTTTAATTTAAATCTATATATTTTTCTGCCTTATAACTGGACTATTTCTCTGGGTAATTGTCCTCCAAATAAATAAAATCCTTGAAAATTGATAAAGCGAGCCTTTATTATATTTATATCACATTCAACGTCAAAATAAATTAAAATCGCATATTTAGTTGGGCCAGACTGTATCTTCTATCCATTTTATATAAGCTGATACCCTGGTGTATACCCCTGGGAGATTTTTCGCCAAACCACAAGATTTTCCGAAAGACGTAACCCCGACAATGTCGTACATACATCTGATACCTTGCGACTTGTCATGGTACACTTGAAGGGGCCCACCAGAGTCACCCTGAAATAAAAAGTTGTCTTCGATAATTCATTTTGTTTACTTCTTATGTCAAAATTTTGAGAAAAGGGCCTATAGGCTTACGAACTAGCTACCATATTTTAAAAAAATTAACCTTAATGACCACGTACAGTGCAGGCCCTTTGAAAGTGGACGACTCTTATAAGCAAATTGTCTATAATTGGCCTTTGTGAAGCTGACTTGAAAATGTGAGGTTCAATTCGGCTGTCATTGTCTCGAATTTAATGTGTGTCTATCATACTAGTTCTAGTGAGCAAAACAAATCCAAATTAGGTAGCAAATTATTTATTTTTCCAATACTGAAAGATATTATACATTCTAACGGCCATTCATTCGCCGTCAACGAGATTTAAAAATGAAACACTTTTCGTCGTCAAAAAATACGCGATTCGTATTTTATCCAAGCATCATTTTTGTCTATAACACTGCAATCTACATGGCATTGATAAAATTAATGTTCTTGTTATAATCTTCAGTGATGTTATCCCATGCGTTTTCAATTGCCTCCCAAAATTCTTCGACGTTAACTGGACAGAAGCTTCTGTCGTAAATTTTTTTCACCATATATTCCCAGGACTTAGAGGGCCAAGGCAAAACATCGATGTTGTTATCAATGAACCATTCTGACCCAACTCTTGAGGTGTGAATTGCACAATTATCCTGCTTGAAAGTGAAACTCTGAGGATACAGCATGGTCACAATAAACATCAGGACTTTGGCAGCTTATCCAAGCCCAAACGTTAATGGAGAATCCATCGCTGCGCTGTGTGGGTTTCACATATGGCTCCGAATACCTCTTATAATCTCTGGTGGGTAGACACGGACAGAAGCATCGGAGCAAGACAAAATATAATATTCTCCCAGAAGTTGTCTGGGCTTCCTACAAATTGTCTTGCAAACTCTAACATCTGTTCTTTATACTGGGGAGTCAAAGCAATTGTATTTGCGGCCACATAAGCACAGCTCCGAATCTTTCACCCGCTTCCTTGCAGTTCGCATTGATCCAGGAAAATTCGTCTCAAAGGAAGCCGCTACTGCCATGTTAAAAGGATTTATTCTTAGGTGGTGCTTACTTTTCGACGTCCACCTCTGTGAACATAACGTACGTGATCCTCCGCAATCCATTTTTCTTTGAGTTTAAATATGCTCTTCTTGCATACATGCAGATCATCCGCAATGACCAATCATTCTGAAGTAAAGTTATAGCTCTCACTTTCTCTGGTTCCGTTAAACGCGGAATCTTGATTTACCAAGCAAATTACTAATGACACTGACATATAAAACTTGTCATAATAAAAAGTAGACCACATCACATTAGAAAAATAAATCGTCCACTATCAAAGGGCCGGCAGTGTACAAGAATTGTTTTTACAGGGTGGGCCATTAGTGTGAGAAAGTAAAATAACTCCCTTGTTATTCATAATACAGAAAAACAGTTTATATAAAAGTTGTACACAGAATCAAAAAACCTAAAGGACAAAATTAATTTGAAACATACAGGGCGATTAATAAAAACGGGACACGTCAAATATTACATTTTTTAAATGGAACACCCTGTATACTTTTAAACATATGGATTTCTGAGAAAATTCTATATATGGCAACATAAACAGTTTAACATTTTAGTGCGGGGTTGCCAAGTTATGTAGAAAAATCTTCGAATTTTGGAAAAACATGATTTCGAAGAAGTTGTATTAACTTTCAACTACTAACACTTGGAGCAAAAATATTTGACAGAGTTTAGGCAAATGTTAGGCAAAGACTGCTATATTAGCTAATATCGATATTTTATACAAGGCATTTTTATAATACGATCATTTTTAAAAAGTTCAAAATTGATTTTATAAAATTTTTCAAATGGAACGCCCTGTATTTTATTGTTCCATTTTATTCACATATCAGTCCACTTCAACTTTTATTAAGTATGTTCTACACCTAAAGTTGTTAGTTTTTAAAATATAGCAACATTTCTGGAAAAACCTAATTTTTATTATTTCCGGTCGCACGAAATGGCTTTGGAAAAAACTGACACATTGTGTCAACTTGTCAGTTCATAATTTATCATTCCATATTGAGTTAATTTTATTATTTAATACTTATTTGTGGTATTCTATAAAATAATAAAAATTAAATTTTTTATAAATGTGGCTAATTATATCTTAAAAACTAACAATTTTAGATATGCAACATGCTTAATAAAAGTTGAAAACTGAAAAATTTTAGAAAATCAAGTTTAAACTTTCTAAAAATGATCGTATTATAAAAAATGCCCTACATAAAATATCGATATTAGCTAATATAGGAGCCTTTATCTAACATTTGCCTATAACTCTGTCTAATTATTTTGTTCAAAAATGTTAGTACCTGAAAGTTAATACAACTTCTTCGAGGTAATGTTTTTTCCAAGAATTTTCTACATAACTTGGCAACCCCGCACTAAAATAATAAACTGTTTATTTAGCCATATATAGAATTTTCTCGGAAATCCATATGTTTAAAAATATACAGGGTGTTCAATTTAAAAAATGTAATCTTTGGCGTGTCCCGTGTTTACTCATCGCCCTGTATGTTTCAAATTAATTTTGTAGTTTAAGTTTTTTGATTCTGTATAACTTTTATATAAACTTTTTTTTCTGTATTGTGAGTAACAAGGGAGTTATTTTACTTTCTCACACTAATGGCCTACCCTGTATAGTGTCAGACAAAATTACAAGAAATGTTCGAAAAGATAGCAACGACCAAAAATCTAGAATATTATTTGGAATTATCTATTTTTAATAAAAAGTAATTGTTACTATTTTTAAAGCATTGTGTTTAACGTTAGTGTACTTGTGTATCTTCATTATTAAGCATGTATGCAAATCAAGAAAGGTGAATCCCAAAGTTTAAAAAAATTGTTTTCGCGACTTAATTTTAGGAAATAAACTTATAACGTGTGTGTCTACAGATCAAAGGTAACCTCCGTGTAAATATGACCCTGAATAAAAAAATTAATTGAATGGAACAATTTAAAATACAATTATCACCTTGCATGTGTCCCTCGACTCTATAGAGGAACCAGCGCAAATCATCAAATCGTCAATAATCCCGTCTTTGAGAGTAGAATCACGGGTGATAATATTGTTCCTGTAAGTGTGGTTACACTTATCCAAGCTGAAGAATTCTAGCACTACTTTCAACAAGTCCTTGCTCCCTTCTCCTGAATCTCGAATCTTCTCCCACCCCGATGCAGTGACATTTTCGTAAGGGAAATCCTTTTGCGTCTGAAGACACGCCGGTCTAGAGTAAATATTCAATTCCACATATTTTGATAGTCTCAAGAGACCGATGTCGTGGTATTTGGTGTAGCGATATTCAGGACAAGCTATGATTTCGCTCACAGTTCGTTCCTGCATGTGCGCTAGATCCGACTGGTTTGTTAGGCCAACTCTCACCAACGCTGCTGAACCTCTGAAAAAATATGAAGTGTGTTGGTACGTGCAACAACTTTAAAACATTAATTTAAATTTAAAATTGAGACTATGTTGATTACTCAAAGAAGAAAGATTCCGGTAACCATCAAGTTAAATCCAGTATTTTTCAGTCTTTAGAAAGTATATATAGCTTATATCGCATGTGCCTTAAAGAAATCAGCCAGCAACAATTTTTCTTGTGTAACCCTTCCATGCAATAATTGATTGCAATTCGTTCCACACTTCTTTTAATTGTTCAACTAAAGACATAAATAAGGGCATAAAATTAAGAAAAGATGTCTACAGCCCGAAACAATATAGGGGAATGGAATGAAAGAGTAACTATTACTTTGCTAGGTTTAATCTGTCAATCTTCATCACTACATATTATAAAACAAAGTCCTCCGCCGCGTCTGTCTGTCTGTTCGCTATAAACTCAAAAACTACTGCACCAATTTTCATGCTGTTTTCACCAATGGATAGAGTGATTCTCGAGGAAGGTTTTAGTATATAATTTGTTAAGTTTTTGTTTACATTAACGATATTTGTTGGAGGAGTAGTTCCCTTTACACCATGCAAATTAAATGAATACCTTAGGAGATATAGCAAAATCAAAATAATGCGCAACGAAATTAATTTCGTGTCGCCGTGATTCAACCGGGCCGCGCGGGCGCCCCGTGACCTCGCGCCTCGCGTCCGAGCCGGGGGGGTCCGAAAGTTTATGTAGTGTATCAATGTATGGTGGAATTGTGTATCTTATATATGCCTACAGAAAAGTCCGCGATGGCATATGTCTATATGTGAAAGATAACATACTACCTATATACATTTTAATACTTTAAAAAATTGGCAATTAAGCGGTAATGTAAAAGCTATTTACACAAATACGGTATTAATCCTTATCACTTTAAATAAGTTAGAGGCTTTAATTATTTTACTCTTTTACACCATATAATTTAAATTAATATCTTAGGAGTAATCGCAAAAAAATTACGGACGCGAGAATAAAATTCAAGCACCTCGCTTCGCTTGATGCGATCGTAGACCCTCTCCCCGCACCGTCTTGCCTACTGTTTAGGTAATAAGCCGAACGATAACGCGCGCGTGATCCTTTAATAAACTGACTTGGAGCGAATGGAGGCGACGACTGACGACTGTGTTTTCTTTCTGGGTGCTGTTGGAAAGTTAATTGCGTTCGATATTTTAAGGTCACATTTTTGTTTTGTATTTGTTGTCTTTAGGTAGTCNTCTGAGAAAATTCTATATATGGCAACATAAACAGTTTAACATTTTAGTGCGGGGTTGCCAAGTTATGTAGAAAAATCTTCGAATTTTGGAAAAACATGATTTCGAAGAAGTTGTATTAACTTTCAACTACTAACACTTGGAGCAAAAATATTTGACAGAGTTTAGGCAAATGTTAGGCAAAGACTGCTATATTAGCTAATATCGATATTTTATACAAGGCATTTTTATAATACGATCATTTTTAAAAAGTTCAAAATTGATTTTATAAAATTTTTCAAATGGAACGCCCTGTATTTTATTGTTCCATTTTATTCACATATCAGTCCACTTCAACTTTTATTAAGTATGTTCTACACCTAAAGTTGTTAGTTTTTAAAATATAGCAACATTTCTGGAAAAACCTAATTTTTATTATTTCCGGTCGCACGAAATGGCTTTGGAAAAAACTGACACATTGTGTCAACTTGTCAGTTCATAATTTATCATTCCATATTGAGTTAATTTTATTATTTAATACTTATTTGTGGTATTCTATAAAATAATAAAAATTAAATTTTTTATAAATGTGGCTAATTATATCTTAAAAACTAACAATTTTAGATATGGAACATGCTTAATAAAAGTTGAAAACTGAAAAATTTTAGAAAATCAAGTTTAAACTTTCTAAAAATGATCGTATTATAAAAAATGCCCTACATAAAATATCGATATTAGCTAATATAGGAGCCTTTATCTAACATTTGCCTATAACTCTGTCTAATTATTTTGTTCAAAAATGTTAGTACCTGAAAGTTAATACAACTTCTTCGAGGTAATGTTTTTTCCAAGAATTTTCTACATAACTTGGCAACCCCGCACTAAAATAATAAACTGTTTATATTGCCATATATAGAATTTTCTCGGAAATCCATATGCTTAAAAATATACAGAGTGTTCCATTTAAAAAATGTAATCTTTGGCGTGTCCCGTCTTTACTCATCGCCCTGTATGTTTCAAATTAATTTTGTAGTTTAAGTTTTTTGATTCTGTATAACTTTTATATAAACTTTTTTTCTGTATTATGAGTAACAAGGGAGTTATTTTACTTTCTTACACTAATGGCCCACCCTGTATAGTGTCAGACAAAATTACAAGAAATGTTCGAAAAGATAGCAACGACCAAAAATCTAGTAATCGTGATAGATTTGAAATATTATTTGGAATTATCTATTTTTAATAAAAAGTAATTGTTACTATTTTTAAAGCATTGTGTTTAACGTTAGTGTACTTGTGTATCTTCATTATTAAGCATGTATGCAAATCAAGAAAGGTGAATCCCAAAGTTTAAAAAAATTGTTTTCGCGACTTAATTTTAGGAAATAAACTTATAACGTGTGTGTCTACAGATCAAAGGTAACCTCCGTGTAAATATGACCCTGAATAAAAAAATTAATTGAATGGAACAATTTAAAATACAATTATCACCTTGCATGTGTCCCTCGACTCTATAGAGGAACCAGCGCAAATCATCAAATCGTCAATAATCCCGTCTTTGAGAGTAGAATCACGGGTGATAATATTGTTCCTGTAAGTGTGGTTACACTTATCCAAGCTGAAGAATTCTAGCACTACTTTCAACAAGTCCTTGCTCCCTTCTCCTGAATCTCGAATCTTCTCCCACCCCGATGCAGTGACATTTTCGTAAGGGAAATCCTTTTGCGTCTGAAGACACGCCGGTCTAGAGTAAATATTCAATTCCACATTTTTTGATAGTCTCAAGAGACCGATGTCGTGATATTTGGTGTAGCGATACTCAGGACAAGCTATGATTTCGCTCACAGTTCGTTCCTGCATGTGCGCTAGATCCGACTGGTTTGTTAGGCCAACTCTCACCAACACTGCTGAACCTCTGAAAAAATATGAAGTGTGTTAGGTACGTGCAACAACTTTAAAACATTAATTTAAATTTAAAATCGAGACTATGTTGATTACTCAAAGAAGAAAGGTCTCGGTTACCATCAAGTTAGATCCAGTATTTTTCAGTCTTCGGAAAGTATCTGTAGCTTATGTCACGAAATCAGCCAGCAAGAGTTCAATTTTTCTTGTGAAACTCGTCTCTGCAATGGATGTAAATGCTAGTATCTGTTGTCAAAATTAATTTAGCACGAGTTTGACCTATTTTGGCACTGTCTACTGCTCCAGCGTTTCACCATTTTATTTGTCTTAATTGTGTACCTACTCCAACAAAAACTCTCACGTGAACCGAGTACAGTGATACAACACAAAGTTATCCTTTGTTTGGTCCAATTACTAATGATGTCGTGATTGGGAGAGACATAATTATAATAGAAGGAAAAGAAAAGATATCTATGAATATTAAATCAGAAAAATACTTATTTGTAGTATTTGTAGTACTAATAAGTCACGCTGGGAAATGACTAGTTTTCCCAAGTGACTTATATGACGTAACACACGAGTGCCATACAAAATTTTTTCCAACACTTTCATGGAATTTCGATTTAATAATAAATAAAAGTAACTTAAAATTTCAAGTTGACAATGCCAGAAAAAGTAATTTAACGAAATGAATGTATTTTTAAATATTACTAAAGATGTGACTGTCAACCTAAATTGTGTCTGTAACCAAGGGTTGTCAGTAACCAAACAATATTTTTTGAGTTGAAATTACATTGAAATCCTAAAACCAAGACTGAAATAATGGAAAATGTGGAAATTCCATCTGAAATTTTAGAAAAAGCATGCGGCTACTGCAGACATCATTCCGGAGAAATCAAAATCTATATACAACAAAGAACTGAAGGAATTTCAAGATTGGAAAATCAAGGAAGGGGTGAAAGGCGTAAATGAAGATGTCTTGCTAGCTTATTTTTTCAATTTAAGTGCGAAATTAGCTCCATCCACATTATGGACTAAATATTCCATGTTGAAGTCAACTTTGAGAGTTTACAAGAACATTGAAATTTCTAAATTCGGAAGACTATTTCTAAAGTCTAAGCACAAACATTTTTAACCAAAAAAAATCCAAGGTCTTAGAAAGAGAACAAATCAAACAATTTTTGCGTGAAGCCCTACACGAAGATCATCTTATGAATAAGGTAGGCTCTACTGAATAGTATAACTGAGTTATATTTATTAAATTTGTTGTTCTCAGGTGGCGTTGATATTAGGAGTTTTTGGCGCTTGATGTTGCGAGGAATTGATCCATCCAAGCATAGACAATATAGAGGGCAAAGGGCAGTATACCCACATCATGATTTCAAATACTAAAATGAACAAACCAAGAAACTTCGCTGTGTTAAATGAAGTATTTTGTGTTAATCCAATTGAATTAATTAAAAAATATTCTATGCCAGGGCCTCAAAATATGCAGCATAAAAGGTTCTTTTGCAATTTTCAAAAGGGAAAATGCACACGTTAATGTGTCGGTATTAATAAGCTATCAAAAATCCCTAATGTTGTTGTGCGATTTTTGGGCTTGACAGATTCTAATTTATATACAAGGCATGGCTTGCGTCGCGCATCTGCAACTCTCTTGGCCAATGCTGGAGGGAATATTACTACACTCAAACGCCACGATGGATGGAAGTCATCTGCCGTGGTAGAAGGTTATATAGAACGAAGTCAATTTACAGCAAAATTGATATTGCTAAAAAGATACAAGGGTTGCAGACTCCTGAAGCAAGCACAAGCAAAGGGGGCAACCAATATGATTCCAATAATCATTTGGCATCAAATTACGGCTTTACCATAAATGTTAATGTTAATATTAATATTATTATTACTTAATAATAATATCTACTACCTATAAATACCCTAAACTACCTATAATCTACCTACTTAGGTAGATTGTAAGTTTGTAGCATTTTAGGTTATTTGTTGACTTATTACTGTTTCAAATTGGGTTTCTAATAAAAACTAGAAAAATAAACCAAACAATTGTCTTTTTATGAGTTCTATAAGTCACTAGTGGGTTATAAGTCATAACTTACTGGTGTTCTTATGACTTATAACTCACTAGTGACTTATAGGCCACATTATTCCTTTAAAACTAAAGTATCATTATATACAAGTGCTGGATAAAAAAATTAATTGAGATGTTAAGGTTTATTTGTATGTGGAAAGTAGTATGAGTTTAATGAATACGGAGGGACTAAGACTATTGACGAAAGTGGGTATTAGAGTTGCAATGTACCATAAGCAAAAATTTTGAAGATTATATGACTTTTGTGTGTTCAAAGAGAAGAAGCCCCTTCAGGACCTGATTCAGAAACATGCAATTCAAGAAGAACTGCAGTCATTTGAGACAAAGCATGGGAGCTGCAGAATTTATCAGAGAGAGACCCGACATCGGTAGTAAGTGGATGTTCAAGAAAAAAGTGTCCATTGGTGATAAAGTTACGTATAGAGCAGGATTAGTAGTAGTAGTAGTGAACTACGATGACACTTTCTCATCAGTAGTTCGCCATTCGAATTTGAGGTTTTTCTGGTAAGTCTGTCTTACTAGAATTAGTCAAATCAAGTATACTTGATGAAAATGAATGAAAATTCCAGATGGTTTTAATTGTTCAATTAAACACAAAAATATGGGCATAAAATTAAGAAAAGCTGTTTATAGCCCGAAACAATATTCCAGGGAATGGAATGAAAAAGTAACTATTACTTTGCCAGGTTTAGGGTATCTGTGAATCTTGTGTAAATCAAATTTTTTGTGCCGATTACTCAAACCAGAAAGGTCGTTCTTCTTGATTGCTATATAACGGGTCTTTTTTTATTCTTTATTTTTTATTACAGGTGACATTAAAACTTGTGTTTGCTGAATGTTATATTTTGGGGATTATGGTATTTATTTGTATTACTGGAACAAACAACTCCTAAAATGTAACAAGAACGTACAGTTCATGATGCTTCAAGCAATGTCCAGCGGTGAGAACGAAATTTTCACTTATGAGGGAACCTCCGCACGCCCATAGAATTTCTCCCTTAGGTTTATATCCAATAAGAGCCTAGAAATAAATTTAGTGACATTAAGAAACGTATAAATATTTTGAAAAAAAAAAACAGAAATATACACATCTCTATCTCACTTTATCTTAAATTGAAGTGACTAAAATGATAGCGGTTATTTTTTGTGCAACTAAACAGTTAAAATACTAAAATTAAATTGCACATAAATAATTTCAGTAAATATTTTGATAACATTAAAAATATACATGCCATATGAGGAAATTCTCCTTCTATTGCCAATGTCCCTCCCACGATAAGTGGAAATTTCTCAAAAGGACACTCAAGCGTATTCGAAAATGTGGGAGTAATTTTTAGCGTAGGAGATTGAATCCTCTCGTAAGCGTATTGTGAGTATTCCTTGCATTCTGAAAAAAAAAAAAATAGTGAGTGTATATGTATGTCAGCAACAATGTCTATTTTATCAAATTCTTTCCAATCTTATCTTGATTTGGCTTTACGTCTTAGATATTATTCTGTGCTTTTCCTGTATAAATTACTGAATAATTTAATTGATTCTTGGTCACATTAAATTATCACCTTCAAATTTAGTAATACGTTTCCATTCTTCCATTTCATATACTAATGCTCCTATTAAGATAATAAGATTCTGTACATATTGTTGTAATCTTCAAAGTATTAAAAATGCTTTTTTGCAATGATATTTGTAAACTTTTTTTATTTCATTTTTTCTGTACATGTCTATTGTTTTTATTTTTATCTTTCTGTAAATGTAAATATTGATGTTAAAAAGTAAATAAATTAAATTTGATTTATTATAGGTTTATTATTTTTTCATTATTCTACTAGTGAAATAAAGTTGCTTTATTCCACTAGTGGATAAAGTGTCACTTTAGACGGTTCATATGTGTGGATAAAAGCCCGATTATAAGGTGATTGTGGATAAATAAATAAATAATACTAATTCTACAAACGCAACTAAACTTACTTTTCTTGCTTATTTCTCCAGGTAACCTATTGGCTACCATAATTCGACTTGTGGTGACCTCCGGTTCTCTGGTAGTGGTTGCTGTAATAGGAGCATTGGTGGTCGTCGTGGTGATGGTTTTCTTCATTTCCTCATTTTTACAACAACAGATGGACTGGGTTCCTTGGAATCCGCAAATTTCCGGTAAAACTTTAGACTGCAAGGCAGCTGGACAGCTCGTTATAAACCTACAAGTGCCTCTGCTGCCGTCTTTTAAGATACAGTTGTCTCCTAGAGAAAGCAATATATCTTTAAGAATCAGATCAAATTTAACGTTTACAAAATTAAGTTCTGAACCCCTAGATTTACTTCAAATAAAAAGTTTTTTTTAGGTTAAAATGTGATAGACCAAAAATAGTTTTTAAATTTATGTCCCTGGGCCAAAAAGTTACACTTTGATCTACGAACCTGTTGGTGAGGACATAAAAATGCACTTTAAAAGCTCTTTCATAATAATTTCTAATATACCTAATACTAGATTTTAGTTAATTTAGCATTGCAATTTTTTGTGTAACAGCAACAAAAATTATAAAAAATTGTGTCACTTTCATAGACTCGGGCTGTAGACACTTATGCCAAGTAGTTCTTTCAGCTTACCTTCATTCGAACTAGCTGCACAGTGATCGAGAATAAACAAACACGCAACAAAACTAAAACAAAGACTAGCAAACATTTTAAGTCTTCCAAGACATCGAACTAACTCATTGTCAGTACTACTCCTTGCATTATCTACTTTTGCGTGCAATTCTTCATATCCGTTGGGAATTCTACTTTTTGTGCATCATATTAGTGGAAAACTAAATAGATATGTTAATTATTCCTCCAACCAATATTTAAAATGCAGTTTCTCATATAGTTTGTATGCGTATACGTAGTTTGCCTTTATAATTCTGGAAATCCTTAGGGTTCAGTTTCAATTTGGCCACAAACACATTAATAATATAACTTGTTTATCCAATACGTGTTGCATTAGTAAATGATTTTCTGCATAATTATTATTTAGAGTGTGTTATCGCTACAAGAAATAGCTTTATCAACAAATTTTCTTAAAAGAGAGTATGGATTATAAAAACTCTTTGCCATATTGCTACGTTATCATTTTCTGTTTAGAGAAAGTAATACATATTTAATCAGTACCTTTATTTATTAATAAAACGCGTAGTATAAAAATGACTAGTTTCAAAAATCCTAGGTGCAATAAACGTATAAATGTAATTAAGGCCAAACTTCTGACTCAATCCAAGGGATAAAAGCCGACACTCTGGTGTATACTCCTGGGTCATTAGAAATCCCACAAGCCTTTCCAAAGGACGTGATACCAACGATATAGTGAAATCTTCCATTCTTGTACTCCAGTGGGCCACCAGAATCACCCTGTAAAATAGTATCAACACAATACTTTTTTGTACGTTCCAAAAATAACTGAAAGATATAATGTGTTCCGAATTGCACAAGCCAAACTTTACCTCGTTATAAAACATTCCAAAATAAGTAATAAAATGGTCATATGAACGAGAACGCTTTATTTGGGAGAAGTGTTTGAAATTTAACAAAATAGGTCAACTTTATTTAAAAATCTCAAAATATTTGACATAGATTAACGAAGCTTAGGGTAATGATTTAATTAATTTATTAGTTATTAGTATATTACCGATATAATACAGGGTGTTTCTTAAGTAGAGGTCAAAAATCAAGGGGTGTATTCTGTGGCCAAAAATAAGGGTCTATTTTATATAAATGTGGGGTCTTACGAGAGCTAGCTGTCCAGCTACAATAACGTGATTGGACGAGGCACTCAAGAACCAGGTCAATCTTGGCCACCCAGATCACCCGATATGGACCCTATTGATTTTTTTGTTTGGGGACACAAAGTTCACCTTGAATCTGAGGAGCACTTACGTCAACAAAATATAGTAGTACTGTCATTGAAGCTTTTCACTTCCGAATTCTTTGAAACTGATCCGATCGACTTGAAATTTGGCAGATAGTTAGATAAAAGGTCAATGAACATTAGTAACATAGCGCCGATTGACGCTTCCACCCTGTTGGGGGTTGACACCCCTTCTCGAGGGTGGATTTTTTTTTTAAATAACGCTAGAAATCGATAGAGAATCAAATTTTGAGCAAAAAATATTTGAAAAATTTTTTCGAGAAATCGATAGTTTTTTAGTTATTCACGATTGAAAACTTGGAATTTTGACTGAAAACAAACACTTTTTCAAAGTATTTTTAGCGAATAACTCAAAAACTACGCATTTTATTAAAAAAAAGTGTATTAAACAAAAATGTAGCTTATAAATAAACAAAGAAAATCGTTTTTTAAAAAGTGTTGTATGTCATATACAAAGTCAACTATGGTTAGTGGAAGGGAACTTGTTTTGGGGGGAATACTCGAATCGATGTATTCAACGTCAAATAACGGAATAAGGATTAATTTTACGTGTATAACGCTCCAGGAGTTTTTTATAGTACCTACTCAAAAAGACCTTCAAAATGAGCACTTATAAAAGTTAATTAGAGCAAAATTGAAGGAGTTATCGTCATAAACAGATGGGTTGCTCATATTTTTTAAGGAAAAATGAGCAGTAAACGCTGTACCATTTCCATCAGAATTAAAATTAATCGTAGACCCTTTACAATTAGTTTTGTTTTAGTGTTTTTCATACGATCCTGAAGTTAGACCGGTTTAGAATGCGTATTTTTTTAATAATGTACGGTAAAAGTTGAAAACGTATTTTTCATTATTCAAAAAAAATTGCCTTATTTATATAATAACTCTGAAACTATGAAAGATACGTAAAAAATGATAGACAACAAAAATGTACCTTTTTTTTCAACAAATATTTTGCTTTTTTTTATTCCTATAGCATAAAAAATAAAGGAGATATCGCCGCTTGAAGTATCCATTTTAGTGAAAAAACGACCTGTCTCGAGCCCTTCGATCCTTTCCCTTTAAAAAACGAAGGACTTAAAAGGTTTTATATGCAAACGATCTTACAGCTCTTGAAATTATCTTTAAAATGCTTTTTTGTAGGATACTATAGCTTCAAAATTAACCGAGTTATGGTAAAAAAACCAATGACATTTTTTCGGAGCAAAATAGGCTTTCTCATTTTTATATATTATATATTATATTATACAAATAAAATAAGTAAAAAAATTTAGTGTGATTATTTATATGCAGCGTAGCAATTTTTTTATGATTGATTATATTTAAAAATCGATTATAATAAAAATATTTTACATTAATATTGGTAAAAGGGTAGTTTATAAGAGTTGAAAATGGCAAAAGTAAAATATTCTTTCATAAACAATATAAGGGAATTTTTATTTTAAATTATTGCACAATTATAGCATTCCAAGATTTAAAACGTAATTTTTTATAATTTTTTTAGCACAGGGGTGATTTATAAGGGTTGAAAAGTGTTATGAGATACAAATTCTTTCATAAGCAATGAGGGAATTTTTATTTTAAATAATTGCACCGTTAAAGCATTCCAAGCTTTTTAAAAGTAATTTTTTATCATATTTGTCAATACAGGGGTGGTTTTTAGGGGTTGAAAGGGAAAAATTCTTTTATTAGCTATAAGGTAACTTTTATTTTAAAAAATTTCACGAAATAATCATTCCAAATCTTTAAAAAGTTAATTTTATCTCATTATTTTTTTCATAGGTGGAAGTTTTTAAGGGTTAAATAAAGGGTCGAAAAGATCAAATATATCATAAAACATATTCGAGAAGATGGAATATTATTTAATCTTTATGCTTGTACAAGATTTTTTATCAATAAAATGTTTAAAACTTAATTTTCTCAAAAACAAAAAGCGTCAATCGGGCTTATGTCACTTTTGAACTTGAACCTAAGATGAGCCTTATTCTAAATTTTCGTGCAAATCCATGCAGTTTCAAAGAATTCGGAGGTTACAGCTGATTTTCAGCTTTAAGGACTGTACTATAGCTGGTTGTGATGTAATAAGAGCTACTTCTGAAATTTTTGCACGTGTTCGAGATGCAATTTATTTATGCAATATTGCAATTTCTTTTCTTTCTTCAAATATTGCAATTTGCAATATTTGAAGAAATGGTCTATTTAAACTTCATCTCAAAAATCAGTGATTTTAATTTTTACTTGCGGAAAGTACTAAACCCTATAACTACCTGGCAAGTGTCCTGAACATCGTCACCAGCGCACAGCTGTCGCTCTTCCTTCACTCCTTCCGGTAGCTTGTTCCTTGACGATCCCCTGTAACTCCTTTTGCACTCCCTGTTGGACACAACTCTCAACTCGGCCTTCAGCAGGTCGTTCGAGGTCGGTCCGGCAAAGTCCATCTTTCCCCAACCCAACGCTAGAAGGGTCTTCGTCGCTAGATTCACGTTGAATGCGTTGTTCAAGCAAGCTGGTAAGATATTCCTGGAAAACTGCACCTTTCGCTGAAGTTTCAACAGAGCTATGTCGTTGTACGAGGAGGGGGGATTGTAGTCCGGGTGGTTAATTGTTTCAGTCACTCTGACGTCGGTGTAGCGTTGGCCTCTTCTGGGGTTCAGAGTTTTGGTGCCCAGACGTACGATTCTTACAGGTCCTCTGTAAAATATGGAGTTACGATCGTCTTACAGTCGCAATTTCCTAACTTCGGTGGTAGAAAACCTAATTGTATCACTAGTGGTTTAAGGGTAACAAACACCAATTCAATATTAAGTAAAATTTTGATGGATTTTTTTTTAAACTGTGACTAATTTTAATAAAGATCCTGCCATATCGATCTCTACATATTTTTTTATGTAATATTAATGATAAAGAACTAACAATTAAATTCAATTTAAAATTGGAAAATACAGAGTGCATGTCTTATTCAATTGTATCTTCATTTTTGTTTATACAGGTTTGGAAAGTACCGATGGTCCATCTGCCGTTACGTGAGAGCGATAAAGTACAAATAAGATCCATTTCTTATTTGTGGAAGGGCGAAATGGGCGGTGACTATTAGACGCCATCTTTCTCTATCGCACGGATTTCTATGACTTACTTTATCGCTCTCACGTAACGGCAGATGGACCATCGGTACTTTCCGACCCTGTATAATGTATACCTCTATATAAAGAAATTCTACTTTTTATTTTTGATATTTCTTGATTATATCAATAGGAATGTTTTTATTATGTTTTTTATTTATATTTATAAAAATACTTACACCTGTCGTAGATGTGTACAATGAGCCGCAGTTAATACAAACTGATCGCTTATCAGAGTCCCTCCACATAGCCATACAGGGCGATTCAAACTTCCAAATCCTAGGGCTGCCTAGAAATATGTTTTTTTAATTTGACTGATGGTACCTACTCAAGTATAGTAGAGAATATTTCAAGTATTGACTATAGTAACTTTACCAACATGAGCAAAATTGTTGCTGTTGTAAACTAAAAACATTCGTCACATTGAGTCACAATTTTTATTTATTTCATTTTCTGGTTATTCGAAATATATCAGCAATTGGATATTAATTTATCTCGACTTTAAATATTAAATTACTAAACAGTAACCTCACGTAATGAACTAAATCTAACTAATTTGTTCAAAAAATGTAATGGGTATTTCTTATCAACGTTACTGTTAAATTACCGTATTTAAATGAACCCTATTTCATATTATAATTGTGCAACTAACTACAATGTATTCATTGCATTCCTGTCAGTATTACTCACAATTTGCATTTTATAGAAATAACGGTAAATTTTTAATGTTTGATGTTGTTTAAGAAATTATTGTCAATCTTTCTTAGTGTGAAACGAATAATTTTGGAATTTTTAGAATAAAATGAAAGATATATATTTTTCCTTAAAGTACAATTAGAAATCAAACAAATTTAAAACTGTGCTCCTACCATATGAGGAAATTCATCATCCTTGGTCCTTTTGCCCCCCGTTATTTCCTCCTCAAATATCTGACTCACAAAATCACCACACACTAAAAAAAAAACACAGTTTAAGAAAAAAAAGACGACTGAATAAAAAAAACATGACGTACTGTCTTTGGCTTTTCTCTGTGCGAAACCACTTGTTGCTACAATGGAGACAATAACGATGATACGTGTTATTTTCGCCATCGTAATTTTTGAAATATTACTAGCAAAGTGTGTTTATATACAAATATATAAACCTAAAAGGTTCCGGAAGTTGTGATTTGAAAACAAGGGACTTTTCGCCTGTAACAAAAGAACTTACTCATCCCAAGTATATTAAAATTAAAAAATAATAAACTTTGTGTACAAACAATTTTTAAATTGACTTGTAATTGCATGTTGTAAAATTGTTACAGTTTCCTAGGACCATGAATGGTATGAAAAACCCTGCCGTGTCGTCATGGTTTTCAGGCCGTCGTTTTATCAAGGTTCCGCAATTAGTGCTTTGTTACGGTAGTTCTATTTATATAGAAAAATATTATTATGTGTTCTAAAAATAGACAAACAAATGTTAATCCCAGATTTTTTTTAGACCTTAGACAGATGTATGAGTGACAGCAACGACTAAAAATATCAGGAAACAAAATAATAATAATAGTAGATACCTAATAATTCTGAAAACCTAAAATCAGGTAGATGCCGTGTATACCGCCTTTGATAAAGTACACTATCCTACATTATTCGTAAAGTTGGAGAATATCGGTATACACTAAGATAGATATAATCCTATGGCGCCAATGTGTGTCAATCAATAACTCTATGTTACAAATGTAATATAATAAATCTACATTATATTTCCCTGTATCTTGACCCACTGAACACCGATCCGAAGTCAGATTTGGCCCATAAGGTCAAAAATCCTTCCTAACATCAAACAAAGCTTAAAAATCAACAAAATGAATTTATTAGCTTCTATGATCAAAGTACGATTTAACAGCGACGTCAGCGACTGAAAATCGTGGTCCTGCTATTTTCTTTGTCTTTCCTTTCTCGCATTGACTTTTTGCCCTTGATCCTCACATTTCCCTTTACCTTTGCGTCTTTTTATTACAAAACAGTACATATTATGTTTCAATGATTTAAAATCATTATAAGTATTCTAAGTAAGGACATGAAACCTGTGCAACTTAACAACAACTATGTACATTTATTTAAAAAAAAATTGTTAAACTAATTCTTAAATAAAACGAAGCAATACATTTAACAGGATTCAGCAAGTCAGTAATAATGATGGATTTCCTTCTGATTTTGTAGTTATTAAGAAACTCCAGTAATCACTAATCATTCAACCAAAACACACTTTCTCCTCGTTAGATACGTCTAGAAACATCGTGTATATAATTCTCTAGACAGCAACTGTGTGATGAAGGTTGCCTATGATCTGTTACATATAATACTCTTGTCAGTCGCAATACTTAACTAAACGAGTAAATATGAATATGAAAATTAGGTAGATATCCTTTTATATATACATACAATCTTTAGGAAGTATTCATAATTAATTATATTTAATGGAACACCATTTAAAATACTTATTTTATATGTTTTATCAATAGAAAATATAGCTGAAGTCCGCAAGCAGAAAAATATTTTTAAAATTGCTTCCTTTCTTTCTTCAGCTATTAACGAACGTAAAATATTTTTAAAATACTCAATTAGATTTATCATCATAAAACAACAGATCAGACTATTGAAAAGTTTATGATTGATATATTTTATCTACAAGGTAGAAAATATCAATGTTTATCCATTTTATTGAAATTTCAAGGATATATGCATTACCCAAAAATAATTCAGCGTTGTCCCATTGTTTTTATTTGAAACTTTTTGTTGTCGCTGGTTAATTTTACATATTTGGTACTAGTTATAATTCGAATTTCTTACGAAATTTATTATTTCAGAATAATTAAACAGGTAGTCGCTATCACGACTTGAAAATATATTAAAATTTGATGAAGCGAAACATTAAACATAAAACGAAAGTTTGTTGTCTATGACTTAGTACATTAAGTCGACTTTAATTCAATATCCTACAAAGTTTTATCCCCGGTTAATAATCGCTTGTTTAATCAAGTGAGAAATCATGTTCATTATTTCTAATACCATTATATCATTGTCAAACTACGTACACATATAAAAAAGAACAAGTCAATAACCGCTGGTTTTTGAAGACGCAAAATGTAGATACAATTAAATGGGACAGAAAAATTATATCCTAACATTTTACCTTAAATGTATCATTTAATTTAAAATTATTATCGTCTACAAGGCCTGCTGTAATCTGTTTAAACAAATGCGTTACATATATAGAAACTAGGAGAAGGTCGTACGCAATGGTTATTAAAAAAAACAATTAATGAAAAATCGATTTCTTTGATTTAATTGAAAGCGCAGGTCTTGTATCTGCCAGAGATTTATCAACAGGTTTGGCATGTTTACATAGCGCGACCATTTCAACTTTCATAATTCCAGCCAGCCCAGTAGAAAAAGTAGCAGTATTAAACAATGTACTGAATTTTTATCTTGGTCTAAGAAAGTACCTGTATGTAGCTTTCCCGTTTCTTTCCGCAACTCTAAAACATTGCTGATAGTGATCGAGAAAAATTTTATTCTGTATAGGTTTCAATGTGCTCTCAGATGGTAAATAAAAAAACGTTTAGAAAAAGTGGTGAAGAGAAAAAAAGTTTTTTTTTAACTGATTTCATTTCGAATTGTACGATATTAAAAGATCAGATTTCGTTTTCCATAATTGTGTCCGCTATTTTGATAAATAGTAGAAATAAGTGATGTTCAATGACGTACAGGCTCTAGGCTTAAATATAATTATTTTTTCAAATATGATGAACATTGTTCTAGATGTATACCAGCTGTTTTTAAAACACATTGAGATACATGAGATACATATTATAAGAATGAGGTCCTTAGAAATGTCGACTTCCGGTATCTCCACACTGGTTAAAACATGTTCATATCAGAACTTAGTAAATATTTATTTAACAAAGCTGTTCGAGAACTCAAAAAATGTTTAAATACAGGCTTTAGTAAAAAAAGAAAAATAATCACATTTTGCAAATAAAAAGAGGCCGCAATTTTTAACTATCTTACATACCATCATATTATAACTACCATGAATATTACCTGGGACTCTTATCCATGAGTTGGGGGAACAAGTTCCTATGAGAAAATGACGTAATTTCACCAAACTGCAGACTACTAGATAGCGAAAACTTAAGAGTTCAGAAAAAAATTTTATATTTCAACAAGTGAGATGCTCTGCACATTCCACACTTCTAGTGAGAAACTGACTTGACGTTCACTTCCGTGGCTAGGATGCTATGGACTGCATGGGTACCTGACATCCCAACAGACTATTTCTAATAGGGATACCTAAGGCAAAAAGTGTATTCAAAACAATTTTGACGATAACATTGATTTACTTAAGCAAAAAAATTCAGGAAGCTGTTGCCACCATAAACGAAGAAATGATCTCGTATGTGTTTAAGGGATTTAGAAAAAGATTAGAAAAATGTGTATTACTTGGAGGTTTACAAGTTGAATAGGACTTGCCTCGCTGTTGTTGTTAATTCCAGTTCTAATTTGTTATTTCATATCTGTTTAATTAGAAAAGCTACTTTTATTAGGTTTACCGTAGCAGTTGATGATGGTAGAATAATTTTCTGGTTGGTTGACATATCGCGCTTTTCAAAAACTGGAAAACTTTCATAGTTATTTCTGAGGAAGAGAACGATATCTCTCGAAACGTCAAGAGACCTAAACCGACGAAGTGGTAACCAATCCGGAAATTGTTCTACCAAACTATTTTTATATTATATTAAATTTAAAATAAAAGTTTACTTCTTTTTTACAATTTATGTCTGCTTTAAGTAAGATGGTTAAAAATCGCGTCTTCTTATTTGCAAAATGTGATTATTCTGCGTTCTTCTTTTTTGACTAAACCCCGTCCATACTGTAGGTATATTGAAAAATTTTCCCATACATTTAAACGAATACCTAAAAAAATGAAGATATATTTTACACCCCCAAGATGCCTTCGTAGGGCCCAAATAAGAATTCACCTATTGTGTAACTCACCCGCCGTATTGAATAATCTGAATTGTATTGTAAAACCGGCAAACGCAATCCTCTAACGAAATGCACCGGTCGGGCCTGTCTTGTCTGGTGGTGTGTGGAGAAGGCGCGCCGACCTGTTGCCTCTATAAATAGCTTAGCTTGCTGCAGAATTATCCGTACAGTGGCCTGCAAAAGTATCGTTTGAAGATAGCGATTACCCGTACATGTAATTTTTAATTCGCCTCTCCACCCTACGCCGGTGGTAGGTCAATATTTTTGCCATCGCGAAAAATCCTGAAATTGAATGTAGCTGCAAAGTAAGTAGGTCTTTCGCGACACTGTATATTTGGAGTTATTGGAAAATCCAACACTGTCAATGCCACCTGGTGGCGCGTGCGAAATGAGAAATGTTTTCGATTTATATCGAAAAACCCGTCAAAAATCGACTTTTTTGGTTTCTGCTCTATCTCTTGCAAGTTAAGGTTTTGAAACATGTTACTTGCTGTAAATGTAGCCCTCGGCAAGCAAAAAAGTACCTTTTTTAAATTGAAAAATATTAAAAATTTTTCGAATTATAACGATTTTTCGTACCGTTTTAAAATTTAAAAAATTTTTACGCGAATTAAAAAAAAAACGTTGCTCTACGATCTTCTGGAGCCAAGATAAGTAATTTTTTTTTCAAAAAATTCCACAGACCGCTATTTAAGTGCTACACCGTCCATTCTTACAGAGATTGAGGTTGAAGACTTATATTTTCATTAAAAAAATACTGTGGATCATTTTAACCACCTCTGCATTTTTATTTGTGCGTCAAACCGAAGCAACCGAGCGCGGCGCGAGCTAACTATAGCGGGCGGCGGAGTGGGGGTAACGCTACTCGGCCGCTCCGAAAACTAAATTCGCTCGTCCAAAAGCGCTCTTACTTTCAAAATTTTCATTATCTCGACTTCTGGACCACGTACAAAAATCGTTTTGTGCTGAATCTGGGGTAGCTCGACGAGATAAACCAAAAGCATAATTACCTTTAAAAAATGTAATTTTCCTTTAGTCTAAAATTCTCTCACCTCTTATTGTTAACATTTTAATAATTATTTATAACAAAAAATATCGCCATTATAAAACTTTCACTTTCTTTCAGGTTTTATTACATTTTAATTTATTTTTATAATTTATTAATATTAAAAAAAATATCATGTACCTACGACAGCGGTTGCAAAAATAAAATCTGTGGTTGTAAAAAATATGTTTTTAAATGTACAAGTGTTTGTTTACATTGTGATGCATCCCAATGTGAAAATTTTGAAAGTCCAAACATCCAGTTAGACGATGATTCTTTTGACGCGTTTAAATTGAATTGTATGGAATTTAAAAAAAATATATCTCGGCTTCAGAAGGTGGTAGAGCAACTTTCTTTTTTTACAATACGCGTAAAAATGCCAGCAATCGATTCCTGCAATAGACATTATCGAGAAATGAAAATTGAAAATGATATTCAAGAAAAACGCGACCGAAAACTGTTTACTCTTTCCAAAATCATTTTTGGGCACCTGAAATGAATAAAATCGTTATCACTCTTTTTATTATCATGAAAGTACAACTCTTAAGAAAAAAAATGAGCCCGGATTCGTTTCTCTACGACTATTCGTCGAGCAAGAAGAGCCGATTTTCGAAACGACCTTTTTTTCGGAACACTGTTATAACTCGAAAAATTTTTAATATTTTTTAATTTGAAAAAGGTACTTTTTTGCTTGCCGAGGACTACATCTACACCAAGTAACAAATTTAAAAACCTTAATTTGCAAGAGAAACAGCGCAAAAACAAAGTAGTCGATTTTTGACGGTTTTTTCGATATATCTCGAAAAGTAATATAGCAATCGAAATATTTAAAAATACGAATCTATAGGTTTTTTAATAGCTACAACTTTCTCATTTAACTTTTTTGATTGAGTTCTTAGAATTTTTTCCTATATCACCATATTTTTTTGTTTCCAGGTGGTATTTTTTGTAAATTTAACATTAGGCTGTGACAGATTGATTGGACTATAAATAAACTACGTATTGTGTTTACAGTTTTCGTGTTGTTTTTAATGCAACTCCGGAAAGCACAGTGTAATTTTCCAAAAAGGAAAGGTGGTGTTTAAGTTTGAGCTCTGACAAACGTAAATTAAGAACTTACTCATTTCAAATAAAAATAAGACGATCGAGGCGCCCTCCACAAGGTCGTGGTAATTAGTTTTCCCAGTAGAAATATCCTCTAAAATCATTTCAAGACTGTATGGTACATAGACTTAAAATCTATGGTGTGGTATCTCTGAATAATGTTGGACACCCTGTAATCGGGCTCAGGAAAGGCAATAAACATTTTATAAACATTTTACGCCGATTTATTTAAATGAAATTTATTTAAATTAGATATTATGGCGTTTGAAGCAGAATATGTAATATCTAGAATTAATTTATACGGCATAAAGAGGTTTTTGAACCTTTTTGACGTATAGGTGCGGAATTTATTCTTAACAATTTTATCGCATATAACAGATATAAGAGACTATGAGTTTATCGTTATATCGTTATATCGTCATAAAAAAAACTGTGGGACTGTGGTTCAGTCGGAAAAATATTTTTGAATATTTAAAACATACTGAAAACATGACATTTGATGTAATTCTTCCGAATTTTTGTTTCTCTTGGTAAAATCACGAGTGTATTTATTTTTTTATTCTTAAATAAAAGGGAACCCAATTTTCTCCAAAACTACAGAAGGTAGATCGGCGGATAGTAAATGGGGATAATCCTCAAATACGTCATGTCCGTTTCTACAAGAAACTATTTAAAAAAGAGGAAATCCGAAGGACCGATAAATTGTTGTTAACGCCAAATCCAAACTGGAAGAAAGCAAATTCAAGATGATAATACAACAACTGCCCAGTTGAGAAGAATACTATATCTTTGTGATTTAAATCCATAGTTTCTGATAAACGAATTGACAATAAAAGTTAAAATAATCAATCGTTCTGTGACAGCAACTGCTCCCTCAGATGTGGACAAACAGGGTGTTGAAGAACAACAGCTTATTGAAATTACAGGACACAGTAACAGCCAATCAATTATACCATATTTGGATATGGAGTATCATAGGGAGATGACTAAAACTATGAGAAAACTATATCTAATACCAGTTAGTTTAGTCATAACCAAAATATAACAAGATTACACTAAACTGGAAAATTGCCAGATGCAAACTATTAACTCAAACCAAAAAAGTCTAATTGTAAGATTTTGACGAAAGTAGAAATCGAAATATACAGGGTGTTTTCAGAACGACCTCTCGTAAATTCAGGGGGTGATAGTACGACATAAAATAAGAATTTTTTGTCATATGAACTATATGTCTATCGCCTCTTGTTTTCGAGATACAGAGCGACAAAATAAAATTTTTTAAATATAATTTTTACGAAAATTTCCAATTTTGATGAAATTTGGTATTCCGGGGTTTTTAAGGACGCCAAATACGCTGGTTTAATTATTTTTTGGGAATTTCATATTGATGGAGTTAAAGGGTTGGTCAAATTTTGTTGACTGTGAAGTAATTATTTGTCCAATAAAATTAAGTAACAGTAGTATAAAAAAAGACTTTTTTCATTCCAGTTATCTAGTTTGTTTTTGACCCTGAGGAAACAGAAATGTTTTTGAAAAGCGTAAATTTAAACCGGTTGAATCAAGCTTTGGTAGTATTGTGAAATAATAATTCTTGTGAGACTCTTTTATTGGAGAAAATTTCTCCAATTTTTAAATTAATTTCCTTTTATATTTCTACACTTCATCAAGTAATATTCAAATTTACAGGAACAATCTAAATATCGACTTTCTCTTCATGCAATAACCTTGACATTCGATTTGTAATTCAATTGCAACTCGACTCAAAGTAGGTATTGAGAATCATTATGAATGTACCCTACAAGGAAACTATCATATAGAAAATACACGCACCTACTTATTTTTAATTAAAATGTGTTAATAGCATACAATATAAGACTTTTGAAAGCACGACTGTTCTGAAAAACTTACCAGTCATCCTGTAATTTTCGATGAATAGGTACTTACAGAGATTCCAATCTCTAATCTCAGACTCATCCTAAGTCTGCTCTTCCGGTACCAACGCAAGCGACGTCCGGGTACAAAAATGCTCTTGCGTGAACTGCACTTGAAATGAAACAGTGTAACGGTTTAACTAATGTTTCTAATCCCTTTGTCCCTTAAGATTATATCCGATCTTCGTTAAAATTAAGTCCAAGCAAACGAATGGTTTGTGTCAATTTCAGATGATCCTATATAGTACAGTAATTGAAGCTTTTAACCTCCGAAATCTTTGAAACTGAACTGATCGACTTGAAATTTGGCAGATAGTTAGAGAAAAGGTTAATGAACATTAGTAACATAGCGCCGATTGACGCTTCCGCTCTGTTGGGGGTTGACACCCCTTCTTGGGGGTGGAAATTTTTTTTCAAAAATAACGCGAGAAATCAATAGTTTTTTTAGTTATTCACTATTGAAAACTTGGAATTTTGTGTGAAAAAAACACTACTTCAAAGTAATTTTTGCGAATAACTCAAAAACTACGCATTTTATTGAAAAAAGTGTAATGAACCAAAAATGTAGCTTATAAATAAACAACGAAAATCGTTTTTTAAAAAGTGTTGTACATCCTATACAAAGCGAAATATGGTTAGTGGAAGGGGAATACTCCAATCGATGTATTCAACGTCAAATAACGGAAAAAGCATTAATTTTACGTGTGTAACGCTCCTGGAGTTTTTTGTAGTACTCGAAACGACCTTCAAAATGAGCACTTATAAAAGTTAATTAGAGCAAAATTGAAGGAGTTATCGTCAAAAACAGATGGGTTGCTCATATTTTTAAAGGAAAAATGAGCAGTAAATGCTGTACCATTTCCATCAGAATTAAAATTAAACGTAGACCCTTTACAATTAGTTTTGTTTTAGTGTTTTTCATACGATCCTGAAGTTAGACCGGTTTAGAATGCGTATTTTTTTAATAATGTACGGTAAAAGTTTATTATTAAAAAAATGCCTTATTTATATAATAACTCTGAAACTATGAAAGATACGCAAAAAATGATAGACAACGAAAATGTAGCTTTTTTTCAACAAATATTTAGCTCTTTTTTATTCCTATAGCATAAAAAATAAAGGATATCGCCGCTTGAAGTATCCATTTTAGTGAAAAAACGTCCTGTCTCGAGCCCTTCGATTTGTTCCCTTTAAAAAACGAAGGACTTTAAAGGTTCTATATGCAAACGGTCTTACAGCTCTTGATATTATCTTTAAAATGCTTTTTTGTAGGATATTATAGCTTCAAAATTAACCGAGTTAAGATAAAAAAACCAATTACATTTTTTCGGAGCAAAATAGGCTTTCTCATTTTTATATATTATATATTATATTATACAAATAAAATAAGTTAAAAAATTTAGTGTGATTATTTATATGCAGCGTAACAATTATTTTTATGATTGACTATATTTAAAAATTGATTATAATAAAAATATTTTACATTAATATTGGCAAAAGGGTAGTTTATAAGTTGAAAATGGCAAAAGTAAAATTTTCTTTCATAAACAATATAAGGGAATTTTTATTTTAAATTATTGCACAATTATAGCATTCCAAGGTTTAAAACGTAATTGTTTATCATTTTTTAGCACAGAGGTGATTTATAAGGGTTGAAAAGTGTTATGAGATACAAATTATTTCATAAGCAATGAGGGAATTTTTATTTTAAATAATTGCACCGTTAAAGCATTCCAAGCTTTTAAAAGTATTTTTTTATCATTTTTGTCAATATAGGGGTGGTTTTCAGGGGTTGAAGGGAAAAATTATTTTATTAGCTATAAGATAACTTTTATTTTAAATAATTGCACGATTTAATCATTCCAAATCTTTAAAAAGTAATATTTTATCATTATTTTTTGCATAGGAGTAGTTTTTAAGGGTTAAATAACGGGTCCAAAAGATCAAATATATCATAAAACATGTTTGAGAACATGGAACATTATTTAATCTCTGTGCTTGAACAAGATTTTTATCAATAAAATGCTTAAAACTTATTTTTTTTTATTTTTTTTTCACTGAGGGGTAGTTTTTACCCCTAAAAAAACAAAAAGCGTCAATCGGGCTTATGTCACTTTTGAACTTGAGCCTAAGATGTGCTTTATTCTAAATTTCCATGCAAGTCCATGCAGTTTCAAAGAATTCGGAAGTTACAGCTGATTTTCAGCTACAATGACTTTACTATTCGGGGTGGTTCACTATTTTTTCGATGTGTTTCTACGTAGGAAAACTACTGACATTTTCAATAGTTGCAAAATTTAAGTCTAACTTTGAAAACATTCTATTATTCCTGTTATACCTGTTTTGGACTAAGTTTCTTGATAAATAAATCAACCGTAAATCTATATCATCAGTTTTAATTAACACCAATAAACTTGCCAAAGAAATTTATCGGAATAGCGGGTTATATTTGTTCCAGTCAATGAATTTCGCGATGTCTGTATGCAGATAATGCAGAAGTATCGCACTATCAAGATTTTGCTAGTGGACAGTCAGCGGTTAACCTTTAGAAAAAAAATCTTATCGCCAATTTGTTGACATTAGAAAGTTTGCCGTTGCTAGAAACGGTAATCAATAATAATTTCTGAGAGAGACATAAATTAGGACATAGATTCACGTTTATTCAAATGTGCGGTAAAATCTTTCAGAAGTGTAGTAAAAATTGTTCAGAGATACAGTGTAAATTTCAGGCTTTTAATGCACCAATTTCAGGCAGTCCTTTTCCGCGTCACTTTTGTAGTCCAGTGTACCCCGTCTGGGCGGCGAGTTCGGTTAAAAATAGCCCTGTACTTGTCTTAATGCCACCGATGTCTTCAATCCGCATTTTTGTTGCTCCTCTGCATGTTTATTCACACAACACGCACTAAAATAATAATATATGATTAGAGCGGACAGTCTTGCGGAGAGGTTCGGATATCCTTCGCTATTTAATATCGCTGATCGCATGTGTGCGGAATAGATACAAACCTGTTTTAATAACTATATACTCCTATGAAATACGTCCAGAGTACAGATCACGGGCTATTAATTTTGCAAACTATATTGCTTCTTTTCATAACGACGCGAAACCAACGATATTTGCCTGAATGGTTATAATCGCGCGTATGAATTGAGTTGAATGGAATCCGAATGAAAAGTCGAACGAAGAAATTAAGCAAAATTATTGATATGGGGTTTCCATTTCTAATCTTAAATAATAATAATTGTACTCTACGCCTAGGTCTACAATACAGACAAACTGGCAGAGAGCGACCTACTAACCTGTAGGTACTAGTTCGTTCTGTAGCAATGAATGTCCATAACTTTTTTTCTAAAATAGATTATGATGGTCTTTATTACTACTACTAGCAACCCGCCCCGCCTTCGCACGGGCAAATATAAAATAGCCTATGGTTACTCCGAGGAGATGTAGCTTTCGGTAAAATTGGTTGAGTAGTTTTTGAGTTAAATCGTAACAAATAAAAAATCAATCATCTTTCATCTAATGCGACCCTAATATTAATTTTAAAATAATTCACGATATATGTATATAACTAAAGACAACAAACGAACTCAAAACTAAAAATGCAAAACCTTTAAATTTAAAACAATATAGATAACAACCAACAATGTGAAAACAAAACGAATTAAATTAAAGTACCTATGTTCAGGATCAGGATTATCAATTTTAATTAATAAGTAAGTAGTTAGGTATCTAACTACCTAAAGAAAACAAAAACGAAACAAAAATGCGACTATGAAGTTTTAAATGATTCACAATAAGAAAAAAACAAACAAATTATTAAAACTCAATGAAATAAAAGTATGTTTGCAAATATCTATGTATGTTCCGACTACCTAAAGACAACAAATACAAAATAAAAATGTGACCTTAAAATATCGAACGCAATTATAACTTTCCAACAACACCCAGAAAGAAAAAACAGTCGTCAGTCGTCACCTCCATTCGCTCCAAGTCAATTTATTAAAGGATCACGCGCGCGTTATCGTTCGGCTTATTAGCTAAACAGTAGGCAAGACGGTGCGGGGGGAGGGTCGGCGATCGCATCACGCGAAGCGAGGCGCTAGAATTTTATTCTCGCGTCCGTAATTTTTTTGCGATTACTCCTAAGATATTCAATTAAATTATATGGTGTAAAAGAGTAAAATAATGTGCATGAAATGCTTAAAGCCGCTAACTTATTTAAAATGATAAGGATTAATACCGTATTTGTGTAAATAGCTTTTACATTACCGCTTTATAATTGCCAATTTTTTTAAAGTATTAAAATGGATATAGGTAGTATGTTATCTTTAACATATAAACATATGCCATCGCGGACTTTTCTGTAGGCATATATAAGATACACAATTCCACCATACATTGATACGCTACATAAACTTTCGAACCCCCCCGGCTCGGACGCGGGGCGCGGGGTCATGGGGCGCCCGCGAGGCCCAGTCGAATCACGGCAACACGAAATTAATTTCGTTGCGCATTATTTTGATTTTGCTATATCTCCTAAGATATTAATTTAATTTGCATGGTGTATAGGGAAAAAATAATCTTCATGAAATGCTCAAGCCAACTAACGTATTTAAAATGATAAGGATCAACACTGTATTTGTGTAAATAGCTTTCCAATTACCGGTTTATAACTGCCCATTTTTTAAAGTATTAAAATGGATATAGTATGTTATCCTTAAAAGATAAACATATGCCATCGCGGACTTTTCTGTAGACCTATGTAAGATACACAATTCCACCATACATTATTCTTAACAAATTATATACTAAAACCTTCCTCGAGAACCACTCTATCCATTGGTGAAAACAGCATGAAAATCGGTGGAGTAGTTTTTGAGTTTATCGCAAACAGACAGACAGACGCGGCGGAGGACTTTGTTTTATAATATGTAGTGATGTAGTGATAATGAAACTATTTAATGCTAAAGGTAGAATCTTGAAAGTGTTTTCCAGGTGGGACGTTTTAATTGGAACACCCTGTATTTCAGTTAGTCTTTGTAATACTTTGTACATTCTTCTGTTTACAGTTCGTTTGTGGTCATAATGTTTGAATTATTTCATTTAACACCAAATATACCACGTATCCTAAAGTCTTCGTTCAACTGTACCTGAAAAATTAGTCAATCCCATTGACAGATGATAATCTTTTTGAAAATCATGTTTCAAACATCTCAGACATGTCCTCTGTGGGTAATATTTTGCGATAAATATCAGATTATATCTCCCGAATTTGTTTGGTGGAGAAGAACGATCATTAAATAAACTTTTTCACCAATATCAGATGCATATATTACAAAAACGCAGTTGATACCACCAAAGACGATCTATTTAGGTCTGTTATGGATAGATGATGGGTGGCCTCACGTTATCTTTATAGTAAGTTGTCCAGGAGCCAACATCTGGCTTAATATTTTCCCATCAGCATGCACTTGTCCCACTGGCAAATGAAAATAATATTTCATATGAACAATTTTCACAATTGCTATCATTATCTATTCGAATAGAAGCACAGCTGCTCGCGAAGGAGGATTATTTTTGCATAATTTCTCAGTTTATTCAGTTAGTGCGTTATCGCTCGCTTTTCAGTTTTGTGACATGTGGCATGTGGAAAAAATGGGATGTACAAGTAAAAAAATAAGAATAGCGTGCCGATTACATTAAAAACGAGACTCTTATTTCTTACTTTGCTTAATTTTTTAGTTTGTGAACAAACTAGTTTTACAATGAACCGAAAAAACAATTTACTATTTCCGAACGTGTCGATATGGTGTTAGTGTATGGTGCAGCCGGAAAAAATGCGCTCGCGGCAACTAGGTTGTACCGGGAACGATGGCCACAACGTCACCCCCCATGTGCAAATACAATCCTACAGTGCGTTCTGCGGCTGCGAGATACGGGAAGTGTTATTCCTCGAGGAGAAGGACGTGGTCAGCAAGTGAACCTTAATGTTGAAGATGCAGTGTTGGAAAATCTTGGCGAACACCCCACAATTAGTACTCGACGACTCGCACAACAAGTAGGAACCTCATCTCGTACTGTACATCATATCTTAAGGCGTCAACTGTTGTACCCCTATTATCTGCAATCAGTTCAATTATTACAATAAGAAAATATCAGTTTTTTTTTAGTACTTTTGCATTGAAAAATTTCCCAAAAATTGAGAAGTATCTTTCAACGACGATTTGTTTACGCGGCTGGTCTACAGCACGTAACACGGATAGGACCGTTCCAGAGAAAATATTTTGATCCATAATTGAACTTTAATTCACGAAAAAAAAACGCAAAAATAGAACTTTTTCGTATAAGACTTTTCTATTACATATGTTGTTAGGAAGCTGTAGTTTAATTTTTATAGATTATACACACCACACCCTGTATATACTTTGGATGGGGGTCATTTTCATACGCAGGCTACTTTTGACCTTTAGAAACACAAATCATAAGTTTGTTTCCTCAAATCCCGTTGTGAAAATTGATTTCTTAAAACCTTTTTATAGTAATATGTCCTCCTATCATCCCACATATACGAAAATTTAATTCTTTTAAATAAGATAAACACTAACTAAGAAGTAATCTAACACAAAATAACTCCAATAGTTTACCACCGAGGAAAGGAATTTAAAATGAAATAATGAGTTAATGACCAACAAAACCAACAAAAAGCATCAGGCGACTGCCAGCTGTGCAAACAATACAAAAACAAACGACAATCGAGCCATTCAATAAAAATTATCTACTATCCACGCATGATACATACTTGTAAAAGCCATTATAGTTATTGACATTGTTTCGACGAGTAGTGCAGTTCAACAAGCTTTCTAGTTAATTTGTGCATGACAGATTCGAGATGGTAAACAATATGTTCCGTTCTTGCCCCAGGAAATATTTATTATGACGCTTGCCCAAATTTCCCCAACGCGATTGGATTTAAATCAGAATTGTTGTAATAAAAATGTAATGTCAGTAATTTTGCTTTAATCAGTGTTAAAGTGTACCTATTTTATGCCACATAAAACAAAACATTCTACCAACAATTCAATTAGTAGATATCTAGCTTCACCTTTGAATTTCCTTTAAATAAAAGTAAATAGGTACCTTATATCTTTAGGGCAGACGCATGCAACAATGACTTAGATTATAGAAAGCTCTTCGTCTATCTACTAACAGAACAATTTTATCTTGATTAGAAATTTTCGTGTCTTTTTTTATCAGTAAATTAAACTCTACTATACGAAGAGCATCTATTTAATTTTCACTTGGGAACATCGGTTATTTTTCATGTCTAACAATGGACCTTTCCTTTCTATTAATCAAAATTCATGTCTTATTTCGACCTCCTCATCTGCATCTATTGCATCCATTATCATCACATCACGCATTCATTTAAAAACGTTGGAAATGGAATGAACCATAGTAGTTGGCTTAATGATGACCGGCAATATTTTGATTGCCAAAGTGGGCCGAAAGGCCGGCCCGTCAATTTTAAAATTACCAGAATTTACAGGGTAGATTTCAAAAAGTCCTCAAAAAAACAACGCAATGCTGATAACAATTCGATTAATTTAAATGATAATGATAATGCACCAGCCCTTCTCCCGCATAGGTCAAGATTAATTCTCGTCGCGAAGTGAGTTTTGAAACAGCGAAATTAGTATGGAATTAATATAGAATAAATGACTATGTCTTAAGTTGTCCTTCCTGTAAGAATGCATTTCTTTGACGGAGCGATTGTCAGTTATCCAAATTAAATTCCTTAGTAATTATATTTCACAACGCGAGTGAATAGTATTCTATTCTTTCTCATTTCTCAAACGTCACGTTAAATTTCAACAATAACTCTGGTGAAGGCAATGCAATGGGATTGTATTTTCCAAACATCATTCTGTATATTATAAACATAAACGCTATTGAGATTTCTAAAGTTATTGGAATTGTAACATAGTTTTCGTTTTCTTATTTTGTTTTATCAGTTCATCCTAAGCTGGTTCCTGATGATACAGTCACTTGGCAAACATACACATTGTAGGGGTTCAATTATTCTTAGGGGTAAACGGTATGATTCCCAAAATACTAATTTAAAAGTGTATTTTTTAATCAAATATATTGCCGACTTATAATCCGTTTTCTTATTGACTAAGTTAAATGAACTTTTAAGAAGTAAAGACATGCTTTCGCATGATCGATATGCACCATCCACACGATGCGGCATTTTTTTTTACTTTTAATAAATATTTGGTAAGTAACCGCACCATATGGAGCCGGCTTTAGATACCAATAAACCAAATGTATGAACTTGTATGAAAATATTACTAGGTACACCAACAGTTGGTGTGTTTTGACCCCTGTAGCTGCGATTATTTCTTTCAGTAACTTAAATCTTAGCAATTACCTTTAATTACAGATTAGATAGCTGTAATTAAACGCCTGCAAGAGGCACCATATTTCAGCAGTATTAAAATTCGCACTCGGCTGAATGTTTTAATAGCATTTTTTCGTTTCGTCAATGAATCATTAATATGTAAATTTTAATAAATTAGTAATAACTGCAGCGGGATAATAAACTTGGATTTTTATTAAGTGCTGACTGAAAAGTGTTCCGGCAGGAACCAAAATTTTTACTTAGTTACGAAATTTTGTTAAAAAGGCCCCCACGAAGCTTCCAATTGCTCCCATTTTCAAAAACCTCAGCAGACGATACCCACATACGCCAATACTGCCCGCTCAAAATAGACATTTCAAATAACAAAAATTCCGACAGAGCTAAATTTTGGTGGAGACTTTGGGTACACCATTAGAAATAAAGTGTCAAAAGTCCCCATCGATCCCATGTGTGCTAAAAAAGTTATTCGGGGTCAAAGGTCAAAATTTGAGTTTTTTTTTTGGATTTTTTTCGAAAACGGTAAGTTTTATCAAAAAAGTAGCCACGACAAAAATTATAGATCTTAAAATTATCTACAAAAATGGTCTTTATATATATTTTTTTAAGAATCACCATTCCTGAGATATCGCGATTCTAATAGTTGAAGGAGTCACGTTCTACATGATATGCACACATTTCTACACCACCTGTGAGGTAGTGTACTTTGACGTTTAGGCCTACTCCACGAACTGTTATGACGGAATTTTCAGGGACAATATTCTTTTAACTGTATGATGATTATTAATATTGATATTGGTTATTGACTTTAACTGTAGTTCTGATTTCTTTTGATATTTTAATCTGATTCATACTCTTCAAAGTCGACATCAACAGTCATGTCTTCTTCGTTTTCTTCTTCTTCTTCCTCTTTTTCTTGCTGGATGTTCATAAATTGTTCAAATGAAGATGAATCAGCTGTCTCTTCATCGAAATCACATGAATCTTCGTCTGTTCTATTCAATTGGACATTTGAGCAAGACTGGCTTTGGTAATTGGTATCCGCTGGAGAACACAGTATCCCTACTCTTCTACAGCCACATTTAGCACTACAACCTTTTTTGCAATTGCAAAAAATTGTGTTTAGGAGTTTTTCCAGAGCAGGTGGAAGTAAAGTTTGAATCGATCCCAAAGTACTATCTATTAATTTGTAACCCCAGTTTTCTGGGTTCAGTTGATTGCCTAGCCATGTCTGAACTTGATAGCATACTCGATACAAGTGTTGACTAGCAGAAGCTGATGCTGGAGAAAGACAAGATAGTTGGACTTGTTTCTTGTTTCGTGTATTTTTTACAGATATCTCAGGAATGGTGATTCTTAGAAAAAAAATTATAAGGACCATTTTTGTAGATAATTTTCAGATCTATAATTTTTGTCAGGGCTACTTATTTGATAAAACTTACCGTTTTCGAAAAAAATCTAAAAAAAAACTCAAATGTTGGCCTTTGACCCCGAATAACTTTTTTAGCACACATGAGATCTGTGGAGACTTTTGATACTTTATTTCTAACCGTGTACCCAAGGTCTCCACCAAAATTTAGCTCTGTCGGAATTTTCGTTATTTGACCACTATTTTTATTACTAATTTGACTACTACTACGACGCTCTGAAAAACCTCCTCAGTTCTGAATTTTTAGGTATGACAAGTTTCCCAAATACGTGGAAATTTGGACTGAAGTAGAGAAACACAAATACGAACTACCATACCAAACTACAGGAGAAATTCCCATACAAGTGGAAATCCGGAAGGCAAAAAATGTTTAAATCTAAGGCGGAGACCGATGTAGAACCTTTGCAGAACAATCGTAGGGTGTGTTCGAACGTCGACTCTGGTAAGTTGACTCATTAAACAGATACTGATATCTGGCCAGTACACCCCAAATTACTTCTAGTTACATTATACAAAGCCATTTGCAGATGATAAAGCCATTTATTGTTTTATCAGTAAATCCATTTTTGCACAATTCAGAACATTGTAGAAAATTTCTAAATTGCAATAATCTATTGTAATTGTAATTTTACCGGCAATTCTAGAAATGTTCGAATAGATTTTGCAATGGCCGCAGGCACTATTTATTCACACGTTCCTTTTTTGGTTTGGCAACAACCGAATATCAAAGTGACGTGTAATTTGAATAAATTTTATTCCGTTTCCAAGACGTGGTGAACGGTCTCTAAGCGGGCTCGTTAGATAGGTGTAGGTACGGCATATCCAGAACGTACAAGTACCTACATGCACGTACAATTCGATATGACAGACTGATGGTATCACGCGAAATTACCCGCAATTATTTTTTGAACTTAATTGCATCTAATTCAACCGCCGATAAATACTTAATTATACGGCAGGTTAATGTAATAAATGCTCGAGGAATTCGGTTTCGCTAGGCGACAAAAAAGGTCACGCCTTAATAGGTCTCCGTGGCATTTGGAAGTGTGTTCTACAATTCGCACGGAATAATTTGCAAAATTATGAGGTGATTTTAATAATTTAGTTGACGGTGAAAGAAACTTGTGCGATGATATGCAAATAAGTGAGGAGTAAACGAGGCCTGCGGAGTAATAATATGCCGCCCCCTCTCCCGCATAAGTCTTCGAGTTATAGGCTAAAGATCGCTTTTAGAATGAGAGGTGGGCTATTATTATTATTATTAGTTTAACCAAATTACACTTGGAGAAAAAAAAATTGTTACCTGGACTTTTATAAGTGGATATGGTAAAAGGGCTTATAATAAACCTAAAAATAATAAATGCGTGAGCAGGGGCGGCGGATTGAAAAGTTATGAAAAATTGTATCATTGGGATTTCTGGCGAAAATTGACGTCAAACACAAAAATTTCCAACACAGAAGTTGTAGAGTATGCAAAAATCTACAACTTTCGTAGAAGTCACTTTTTAACATAACCTCAAAATTTCCGAGAAAAATGCGAAAAACAAGTTTTTCTCTGATTTTTTCGTTTCTTATTTCTCATTTCCGCAAAAATAATTTAATTTTGACGAAATTTTGATTTTGACTTGGTGAAAGTATACCTTTCTCTGTCTTAAATAACCTCAAATTTTGTTAGATAAAAAAATCAAGAAGTTTCTGAGATATTCATTTTTTTCGGCCTGAAACACTTTTTTTCTTCAAAGAAAAATTCTACTTAAAAAAATCTTCGTACAGAGTTCTGCCGGTAATCATTTTTTTCGTTTTGACATATACTTTTTGGTGAAATAAAAAAATCTGTAATAACAGTTCAAAAAAACATGCTCAAAAATGCAAATAAAATAATAAAAAATGACTTGCAACAATGAATTTTTCAGTTATTGTTGATAATTTGTTAAAATTAAAAAACTATCACAAACTTATTACACCATTCAATTCTGCGGACAAAAAGAAAAAAACTGTGTCTCATTGTTTGACCCAAAACTTAATTTTTACAGTATTGCTATAAACATCTAAATCGAATTACAAATACACAAATGATAAATTATCTTGCATTGCCACTTTTTTCGCTCTAACCAATGGCGTCAACACTTTTGCAATCCGACGTTTTGTCTTCGAGGGGCCATTATCAGATTAATTTTTTTAAATATATCGCTGCTATTTTTATGACAACATCTATTCATTTTTAATTCTGTATTAGATTATATTGCTACTGTAATCGGTTTAAAAAGGTTTTTAGCTAACATTAAAAATTTTTCCTGAGTACGGCTCTGAACGCTTTCAAAATACCTGTATCTATTGGAGGAGAGAGAGAGAGAGAGAGAGAGAGAGAGGGGGGGAGAGAATAAAAGTCAATACAACACAAAATATCCAACCATTTTTTTTAATCCATAATTTAAATAGACCTAATAAAAAAATAATACGAATTTATGAAATATTTTATTATTTCTAATTAGTATTGCTAACAGTAATAAAAAATTGTTGGATATTTTGTGCAGTATTGACTTTTATACTGTTATGACTTCATCCAATAGATATTTTGAAAGCGTTCAGAGCCGTATCCAGGAAAAAATTTAAATTATAACTAAAACATGCTAAAAACTTTTTAAGCGATTACAATAGTAATATCCTCTAATTCAGAATTAAAAATGACTTTAGATTTTGTCATAAAAATAGCAGCGACGTATTTAACAAAATTAACCCGATGATGACCCGTCGAAGACGAAACGTCGGATTGCAAAAATGTTGACGCCATTGTATAGAGTGAAAAAAGTGGCATTGTAAACATATAATTTATTTTAAAATTCGTTTTCAAATAAAGCCAGAAAAAATAAACAATTTTGCAAAATTTCGGGGTGTTTCCGGATATCTCCGGAACTACCCGGAATTTTAAAACTTTCTAATTGTTAGGTATAAAAAAACACAACTTTTTTTTAATCTCAGCCACCCCGTATCTCTTACAATTTCCTAGATCCTAATGGTGTTCCATCCTTATCTTGGACATTATGTATATCTATGAATTTATCAAACTTTAAAAAAATATGGACACTAATCGATCCTACGGAAAAAAAATTATTTATTTTATTTATTCACTATTCGACTCATGTTTGTAGCAATACTGTATAAAAATAGTTTTGGGTCAAACAATGAGACAGTTTTTTTTGTATTTTTCCCATACAATTGAATGGTGTAATCATTTTTTTTTAATTTAAACAAATTATCAACAATTACTGAAAAATTCATCGCTGCAAGTCATTGTTCACTTTTTTGCATTTTTGAGCATGTTTTTGAACTGTGATTACATTTTTTTTTTATTTCACCAAAAAGTATATGTCAAACAGAAAAAAATGATTACCGGCAGAAATGTTAAAAAATGACTTTTACAAAAGTTATAGATATTTGCATGATCTACAACTTTTGTATTAGATACTTTTTTGTTTGACGTCAACTTTCGCCAGAAATCCCAATGATACAATTTTTCATAACTTTTCAACCCCCCAAATCAACCCCCCGCCGCCCCTGCTCACGCATTTATTAATTTTTTTTTCGTTTACCATTTCTACTTATAAAAGTCCAGGGAACGATTTTCTTTTTTCGCTCTAAATGGGTTAATTTGATCGGACAGTATCAACCATGAAATGCTGGTTGCGTAAGTTCGGCAGTCACGTGACTTATAATAATTTATAAAAGCTCTGTATATCGGCGTCGTACAAACCAGAATTCATCCCGGAAAAGTACTAAAGCGCTCGTCGGCGATGAGACCCAATCGATTCATCTAAAGAGCCAATTTACTCCCAAGAAGATAGCCATTTGTTCCTGATTTATGATTACACCAGAAATGTACAGTTATTAATGAAATTTGCTAGCCTTTCCAGCCATACGTGCTCGTTTGTCAGCGCTTGGCGGAGCGTCGGCAAGTGGATATATTTGGGAGCAAATGATCGGTCTAATACTGAACAAGGAATCGTAAATTATGGTAATGATACCGTCGACGTACGCTGGAAACGGGTAAAACGATCGAAATGTCACGTTGAACCTGACGATAGCAACGAGGATTAGCCGAATATGGTGTACGTTTTGCGTGTTTCAATGATATTTTGCACGTCTCGTTACACGAGAAAAATTTAGAACTTCTAAAATGTAATTAAGTATTCAGAGTGTAACAGATTTTATCTTAACTTCGGGACTAGGTAGAACAAGTGAAAGCAAATTGTCCTTGTTATACAGGGCGTCGTTTAACTCGACTACCAAACTTGTGCAAGATGTTCCTTAGTCAAAGTTATAAAAAAAAAATTCGAATTTACTAGGAGTCACTTTCGGCTCCTTTCGAATACAAGGTGTTTATCGGTACTTGCACTAACTTTAAAGGGTAAATCTTTGACTAATTTTAAGATAAAAAGTTTATATGAAAAAATTTTTGTTTGGTAGTTTGATTATATTTTTGTTCATTAACATGACAATTTGACGAAATTCGGGAAAATTAGACTTCTTAAGTCATGTGCTTTTCACAGACGAAACTTCGTTTTCTCGAAATGCCATCATTAACTTTCACAATAACCATATCTGTGCTGAGGATAGTCCCAATGCTATAATAGAAAAAAAAATTTCAAGTACAATTTTCTCTAAATATTTGGGTTGGAATTATCGGTGATCACCTTTTATTGGACACTGTATTCTTCCACAAAGACTTACTTACTGCCGAACGGTATCGATTGTTTTTGCACGAGCTTCCTGAAGATTTAGAAGAAATTGATTTAGAAACCAAAAACAGGATATGGTGGATGCACACTTTACTTTGGTTGCGCGTCAATTTCTGGACGAAAATTACCATAACCATTAGATAGAAAAAGCAGGACCGTAAGCCTGGCCTCCCAGATGACCAGATTTGAATCCTTTGGATTATTTTCTATGGATCACTAGTTTACAAAACTCCTCCAGTCCAAAATGAAATGAGCAAGAACTAAGAAACAGGATATTTGAATCGTGTGCCATTATTAATCAGACACCCGGTATATTCGAATGAGTTCGTCAATCAATATTAAGGCGAATTGATGCATGCGTTGCAGTAGGCAGCTGTCATTTTCAAGAATTATTGTAAATGTTATCAACTTATTTGTAGAAGTAGTTTAGTCTTAGTCTTGTGAACTATCTTAGTTTATCACATCGCAATACAATCAGTAAAAGACACATTTTTTCACTTGTTTTTCAAAAACTCTTAATGATTTAACATACCAAATTAGAGTGTAGGTTTAACTTTAAACCCGTTTTTTACAAAACGGCGGCTTTCAGCGACAAATACTAAGATTATCTTTTGTACAACACTGTATGTAGCGCCATCTAACATTAAACAAAAAAACTAAGTAAATATTTGGGTCTGTCATCATCAATACACCCAGTTTCCCGTATTTCGTCAAATTGCCATGATATTGAAAAATATAATCAAAATACCAAACAAAAATGTTTTTTGGACGCCTTTTATCTCAAGAACCAAGCTATTGCGGACCCATGTGCATATAAACGTTTTATCTTAAAATTAGTCAAAGATACGCCCTTTCAAGTTTGTACAAGTACTTATACACCCTGTATAGCGGCTCAGAGATGACCTATTGACAACTTTTTCAGTAATCTTCCAAAATCGATTAAAGTATAAATGTCTTAAGTTAGTCCACATTTTTTACCAAAAATAATTAAAATTTTCTATTTTGAAAAAAGCATTGTTAGAAACTCTAAAAGAGTATTAGATCTAAGGAACGGATGGATGTCTGTGCATTCGCTGACGTGAGTAGTCTGTGTAAACGCACTTTAAGACAGAAATTGCTAAAATTTGACAAAAACAGATTTTGAAATGTTTCCTGACGCTGACATATCCTTACGAACAATGTTTCATTAACTTTTTGTTATATATAAACGCCTTAAGGTTTTTTGTATATTTAATCTGTTATGTCAGGTCATAAGCGTTTTAGCAATAATAGACGACAAAATTGTCTCTTGCTTGTGCAACATAGCTAAATAGATTACGCAAAAGTCTATAATGCACTACAAATTGATTTCCTTTTACAGTACCACCGGCACATAATCCAATCTTCGTACTCATTATCAAAATTAGCTGGCTCTTCGATGTACGTCCTTTTGGGTCACAGAACTTTTACGAACTTATTAACCGCAGACGTACAGACACAAAGGAAATGTATACAGTTATTTAGCACTTGTGGCAGCTTATTGTGTTTACTTTTTAATTTTGTCATTAGCCAAACCGCTAACTAAAAGGTACTAAAAATTTATTGCACTAAATAATGTGTTTGCACAGACTATTTTTTATATAATGCATCTAAATCTTATTCCATACATAAACTGCACTTTAAATAAATCACATAAAATAATTACTTAAAAGTGTTATGAACGTAATATATTTTTTTATGTGTCTTATTTCCGGAAAGTCATCGATGTAGAAAAATTCACATTTTTGGTTTTACGAAAAAGTAGGCTTTGAATACCCTTCTTTTCTGCAAGGGTAGAATAGTAAATGTGCATTGTATAAATGAAGCAGACAAATGAAAGTACAAAATTAACATTAATATTTGATATACAACAACAATTTGCTTTAAATTAATAACAAAATTCATTTACAACCGTTTTTAAACACGAAAGTACAATTTGAGAACGAACCTTTAACAGTAACACCAGAAAAACTATCTAAATTTTCTAAAAAAATGTCATCACTAGTTCTTTCAATTCCTGCTATTAAACGAGATATTTTGTTCTTGGACGTTATGCTATCTATCTTCTACATATCCTAATGCTATAACTCTTCCATTTTCCATGTATTTTCAATGTTATCATATCTGCAGCTGCATCTACAAAAAAAGTTGACGACATACGACGCAAACAATGACCTGTGTACATTTTAGCATCGCGTAGCCGAGATATTTTGCAATCCTGGACGGTTATGCTACCGAAGGTATTTTTTCATTCCAATATGTCAGAAAAAAACGCCGTTCTTTTTAATTTCTTTTATCGATACAATTGGAGAGCGTGCATTTCATTTTCTTCCATAATAGAAAAGGATTTTGGTACTCCAGTTTTTGTATCGTTAATTTTTACTGCAACAACGATTCCTTTATCATCTATATCATCTATGGAGAGCTTTACCAACTCATCTCTTCTTAATCCTCCAAAAACACCCATTATAGAACAACAAAATGATTTTGGAACTCCAGTTTTTGTATAGTTAATTTTTACTACAACAACTGTTCCTTTGTCATCTATATCATCTATCGAGAGCTTTACCAACAACACACATTATTAGAACAACCTACAGCAACAAAAACCTATTAAGCACTGTTAAATTCAAGACTTTTAGGGACAATTTTATGACGAGAAGTGTTACTAGAAGAAAGGTACCTCTTTCATTTTTTATAGGAAGTCTAGTTACCTGGGTGATCATTTCTGGTGAGGAAGTCAGTACAAAGCGACTTTAAATCATGTTTTTTTTTCTGTGGATAATTATAAAAAGTTTCTACCATGGATTTCATAAAGTAGCTTTGTATCTCTCAAACTATTGAAATATATGAGATCCGTGAAATCAGTTATCCTTCAGTTTGAATTTTTTCGACTGCTGCTTCAAGAGACATCTCCTCGGATGAAAATTGCTACAATAACTATAAAATTACTTAAGTAGCTTTATGACCTACTTAAAGTTTATGAAGACAGATTAATTATGACTCTGATTTACGAGTACCACACTTGCTGCGACAGCCACTCTGATTTATCTATCAGATCCGTCATTTAAATAATGGATCAAACGCTAACAATTCCAAGAGATATTTATATGAACATGTTGGTATTCATACCACACATCATTTAATTTTAAATTTATGGTAATGTAAATGAGCTACCTCAAGACTCACCTACCAACTAGTTCTGGTTCGCTCAACAGACGATCTTAATTAATGAGAATGAGATTAATTCGGTTTTTTTTGTTACTCGGTGCTTGTTGACAGGAAATATTTACTAGTTTAATCCCCGGTCTAATAGGTTCGATTAACCAAGTTCTCTTAATAAAAACACTTGTTAAATAACTAAGAAAACAACTATATCTTTCTCGCAAAACACAGAAGATGTTTAACTTCTGTCTTTACAACTTGCAGTCAACAAAGTGATAACCAGTCTTGAAACTCAACAATTGTTAATTAGTTTCGTTCATTTGTTTGCGACTAATTGTTTAATTATTAAACATTAATTTTAGAAGCGAATATCGTAGATATAGGTTCTAATTGATCCAAACAAACGTATCGAGAGAGAAAAATTTCAAAATGTTGAAATTAAGTAGTCCGCTCGAGAATTCACTCTTTTTGCATTAATTAGAACTTATTTTTATCTTTATTTGATGCAAAAAGAGCGAATTCCCGAGCGGCGTTTGCCTGAGCCTGGGACAATTTGTTTATAACGCCGTTTTGCACGTTTTACTTTGTTAACCGCTTTTTCCGATACGTTTCTTTCTTCTTGAAAAAAAAATTAATTTGGTAGATCTTAAAATGTGTCCGCTTTTGAAAGTAAAACATTTAGAATGATATTTATGGAATAACTTGTATAACGCCAATAATTCCGGATGTTCTAAATAAACATGTCGAGAGTAGGTTTCGTTTTCTCGCATTTGAATTTCATGTGTTCCAGCTTAACAAAATACCCCGTAAGTCCATGTAAATCTGACTTATCACGTCCTTTGTGCATTAAATACATTCCTGGGCGCAACAGGTTCTCTCTCATCAAATTTCCAGTCGATTTCTGACAGGGTGTCCTGTGTGTAAATACACAGCATTGGAGGTGCAATAGTCCACTCGTGTAATCACTGGGCAGAATACGAGTATAGGCTAAACCTCAAAATAGAAACAAGGGAAGTACATAATATTATATTTAGGTGCACTGTTTTTTCAATATCTACCTGAGTATAATTTATTGAAAATCACAATTAGAATACAACTAAATAATTAACTTTAAACTAGACAAAATATTGCATACCGAGAAGAACAATTCATAAAAGCTATTTTTTCTTTAAAAATTAAAGGAACACGCAATTTTTTCTTATATGAATTTATCCATAAAGTGAGAGAAAAGTTTACAAAGGCTTAGAATCAAAAAAATGTTTTTTTTAATGTGTACATCCGTAATAGTTCATGATCTTGAAATAAATAGTCATGCAACATATTTTTTGGATATTTATCCATAGTTTATTACTAGTCACGAAATCAAAAAGTCTATTTGCGAAAAAATATATGATGGTTAATTAATAAGGGTTTATTTTATAATAAATCAATAAATAATATAAAATAACAATACCTAATACTGATAAGTGAAAATTCAGGTAACACCAAATTAGCTAGTATTCCATAAAAAATAATTCCATAACTAAAATTACACAGGCAAAAGGCATTATTAAATGTACACCATACAAGCACAATGATTTATAATTATGCTTACGATGTACACCATCGAAACACTTCGTCTTTGTTCGTGACGCAAATTAGTAAGGTAAAATGAGGTACGAATTCATTTGCCAAAGCAACATGTTTACTTGTTACAACTACTTGTACCACTGTATACAATATTAAGTTTAGTTGTGCCAGTAAGTTTCAGTAATCTTATTTACCAACCACAGTTAGCTATACAGGGTGATTCACAACTTATCCAAAAAAATTTGGGAACAGATGCAGCATGAGAAATGGTATCAATATTGTAAAAAAAATTTTTGTAAAATCCTTATAGTTTCCGAGAAAAAAAGTTATAGTACATTCAACCACTACATAGCTGGACAACTGTAGTCTCTAGCGTCATTCGCCACGTGGCTTCAGCGACTCCGAATACTGAATTCGGATTTGCAATCGTCGTTGCGATATTTACGTTGTCTGTGGTGTTTTAGTAGTTAGTGTCAAAAATGGGTAGTGTCAAAAATGGTTTGCGTGTACTCGGAGTTGATGTATAATTTATGATGAGGCATTTGTGTTATGGTGAAACAAGACAACATTTGTGTTAGTTCGTAGAAACTGTGTACAACAGACCAAAATGTGTTTACACATTGGTGGATAAAATATTGAACAGTTGTTGTAACAGCGGGTATGTAAAATGATTTTATTATTTAAAAACACAAATTAATTTTATTAATTAATAAAGGCAAAAGCAGTTGAATTTACCGATATAAAATAGATGCGATAAAATTCTATTTACATATTTCTTTCCTTGCGAAAGTTTTTGTCCGTTTTTATCACACCGCCATGCCGGTCGCATTGTGCTAGGTCAGGTTTTACAGTGGACCAGTTTCCAGTGCCGTGCAGAAGTGTATTTTTAAATCATTTTCGAATTGCCCTTTTTGATTTTTTCTTTACAGAATTGTATTTGTAAGGGTCACCTGTACATCCAGAATTTTTTTTTTGGATAAGTTCTGAATCACCCTGTATAATAGTAACATAATGTAATGATTTACTGGAAGTGACTTTTAAAATCGATTCAAACATTTCACTAATCAGAAGTGATGTAATCGTTATCAGAGGTAGCCATGTGTAGAAATACTGTTTTACATGTGGATAATATTTAAAAAAATCTGTACCAGTTAAAAAAAAACACGATTTTTTTGGAGGATTTTTCTTAATGTGGTAAGTTTTTCAAATCTGTTATCGAAGCTAAATTACGGTTTAATTTTTTCTATTAAAATATTTTGGTTTGACGTAAATCTCTATTTTGATATGAAAAGTGTGGTGTAATTTACAAAAAATCTTATCTTTAATGACTTTTATTCTGTTCTTCCGAATCCCATTGCAACTTAATTATTTCTTCTGAAAATAAAATAAGTTTTAGTAGAACATTCCATCAAAATCCTATACGTGAGCATCTGACACAAGACACCCTGTATATGGATGCCACTCTCGGTCAACCTCAGTACCTGCATCGACGTCTAAGGCTCAATACAATACGGGCTTACCCTCCTACTGATTTTTTGATCCCTCGCCTTTGAATATTGACGAACTAACAAGAATTCTCCAACTAATAGCGTCAAAATGGAGACAGATCCCACCCATATTCTAACGGAAATGGACCCATTGTTATAAAATGGGGCAGTTCCCACGCAACTGTCATCTAATACTTTTTTACTTCTACAGGGTATCGTCGATATCCCTATTTTTGCGGAAAAAATTGGTTAAAACTCTCAGGACTTCTATTGAATCATTTCTGAGTATCACCCTGTACAACCTGTTACTAGATCAATCAGATGCAATTTTTTTGAAAATAAACTGAATAAAACATCACAAATTCAACAAAGGATGCCGAAATTAAAATAATTTATGGGATACTTTAATTTAATCCTTCGTAAAGTATATAATGGTCGCTGAGCTGTTTCTGTTATTGTTAGTTCATATTTGTTAATCAATTAACCATGCATACTTGAGATTTTAAATTACAGATATGGAGTTAATAATAGTTCAATATAGCCTTGTGAAAAATTGCAGTCATTGCATGCGGTACATTTCCTTTTAAGAATGTAAAAGTCTGCTTTGTATCTAAACTGTAAATTCAAAGTGTTTTTAGTCGTGAGGTTAATGGAATATTGATAAACACCGTCGCGCGTTAGCTGTTGAAAAGAGGTTGATTGAATTAAATAATTATTAATTGGAAACCTTTTACTTCTCGTGTTTTACTCGCGTGTTTATATGTGACGGAAAAATCTGATAGGGGCTTAACGAATGGACCAAGCAAGCATCTAAATCAGTCTGTAAAAGGTTACGTTTGTTTCTTTGAATTTAACAAGCAGGTATCCATAAGTGATAACAAGTTATTTATTCTCTCAATTCTTGAATGTCTTGCACAGGTGTCTTGGAGTTAATTAACCCCATATACAAAAATCTATAGGATCTAAATTGCGTCTTCGAGGAGGCCAAAACTGAGGTCTGCCATTATTTATCAAATGGATAGGAGCTTGAACTCTGACACCTAAAGGTTTATCTTCAAGAAGAAGTGGAAGAAGTGAGCGAAGTTATGTATTTTCAATCAATCCAGGTGACAGGAATTGCGGGTCGCCTCACAGGAAAGACATTGTCATGAAAATTCAAATAAATCAAATTATCTAAAACATATTTTTAGAGGGATGAATAATTATGGGGCTCTGTATCATTAAAACCTGATATATTATTTTATTGGAAAAGTGAGCCATGCTTCAGCGAACACGTCTGGCTCCTATTGGTCCTTCTGGCCGGACTTCTGGCTACCGAGAGATTACGTGATAATATAAATATCAAACAAGCACGTCAGAGACCCGTTGTGCGTCGTAAAGATTTTTGGGAAATAGTGACCGACTTATTTGCACAAATTATTTAAAAATCATAAATTTAAATCACATATCCAAACAGAAATCAAACACGGTTTATTAAGAAATATTAAAAGTGTGTTTGGACAGATAAGCTAATAATGAAGGCAAATAAGACATTTCATTAAAAAGTTTGTAATAGGTATTAATATGGACATTAGAAAAAAATATGAGAAATAGTTTTAAATAGAAATCTACATATGGTAAATACTGTGTGCCAAATATAAAAATTCGCCAAACCAAACAAACTGCAGTGGAAATAAACTCTTATGAAAGAATTAATGACCAAAAACAACAAACTATAGTAAATATTATGGAACATCAACCCATTCATTTTACTTAGCACTTTTTTATTAGGAGATATGGACAATTGAACCCAAACACTATATTTAAAAATGCTTCAATATTACCACCATGCTTGAAAATATAATAGATATCTCCTCTTGAAACTTTTCTCGCCATTTTACTTTACTCTTTTTAGGTCCATTTGGTTTTGGTAAAAATATTGAAGGTGGGGATCAATCAATTTTCGATCTATTAACATCATAGTTGTTGCCAATTTTATAAAATATGATTGAATTATTTATTCTGCATCTAAGTTTTGTAATGGGTATAAACGTTCTGAAAAGGGAATCGAAAATTTTGACACGTTCTGATTTCATAGAACACTACCTCGTTATCTCTTCGTTGTAACCAACCAAAGATTCCTTATTCCACAGACAGGAATAGAACAATTGAACCGAAAATTTATATTAGCATTCGCTAATTGTTGTATACACCTACATCTATTAATGAATTATTTTTAACTATTGCTGTGGGACATGAAAAAGAATATATAAAAATATACTTTTGAATTACTCAATAGCCATTCTGTACTCAACGCGTAGCATAATGTATTTAAATTTAGTATACTGGAAAGTTACCGGCTTGATATTTTTAGGAAATCAGAAAAATTTTACTGCCAAACTTTCAGGTGATTTCAAACTGTTGATTATTTCATCATTTTTGGCATGCAATATGAAAATTAATGTAGGTCATATTGAAATAAGGGTCAATATTTTACTGCCCCTATACATATAACAATTATCATGTAGTTTTTGCTTTTATTTCATTTAATTATTAGACGTCTCTCGAGTGTGGGAGGAATATTTAGATTGTGGCAACAAAAAAAATCGTAAAATTAAATTTAGCTCTGGCAGAAAGTCAGACGTGCGTGGCAATTGGAAATAAGTATTCCGAAAAAATAATTCTTCTACAAATAGTTGACTTTGTATTTGAATAATACACTTTTATTTAGCTGTTATTTAGGTGCTTTTATTTGCGTGTGAATAGCGGCATACTTGAAAAATATATCACCGAGAAGTGACGCTTAAGACACTACACAGCTACACTATAAAAAAAAATCACTCAAATTTCACTCAACTTTACACAATAATGTATCAATTTCTGTCCACGCGAGATTGATTGAAATTTTCACTCTATTAGTATGAGTACAACTGACTGAAACTATTGCATCAGAAATGAATGAGTTTTACTCACATCCAAGTTACTGATAACTATCAATTGAGTGACTTTTAACTCTGAGTATATAAAACCAATTTAGAGTTGACTTTTCTTAAAGTCATAAACTACTAAGTTGTCACAGTGGTTTCTAGAGAAATCTGTTTTGGAGACAATATTTTAAGTCTCGATTAAAGGAATTGGTGAACTGATCGGACGAATAGATTGCCATAACCTGTATTATACGTTACAAATACGTAATAATTATAGATACTTGGATTTTTCATTTCAACAAACCATTGTCACCCTCTCTTATGGGCAACTCATTGTGTCATATGTGCAAAAAACTCGATGACGTGCTGAAAAAACATAAATAAAAATAAAATTGATGATGGTTTCTCGGAACTGAAACGTTGAAAATCAGAATCTACGGAAATTATTTGCGAAAAGTTATTACAAACGATATAAAAAATTTATAAAAATATAAAAAGATTTTCAAAAATAAATTTCTTTTCTTCCTCTCAAAATATTTCGCAAATCTAAACAGTTAGATCCGGTCTACGAGCCACTTATTCAAAAACTGTTTTCATTTAACCATTTCTTCGTCCCTCATAATCCCATTGCGTCATCAGAAAGTCCAATCATGTAAATTTGTTTACCCACTGTCAATTAAACATGAGTTTAATAAAAAAAAATGCAGATAATCTTCTTAATATTTCATTAACTTTATCGTGGTTTTCTGATAGCATATTTCCAAGATAGATAAATATAGTTTTCACCAACGTGACGTTTTCCTCATTTGTCGAATGCGACCACTAAATTAGTATTCAGTTTTATCACGATAGCATTGCCATAAATACAGGGAGTTCATGAACTTATGTCAATTTTTTTTGACACATGTCCGTTACGTCAAAATGAGGTAAATACACTGATTTGCGTTGAGTAAAATGTAATTTTAAAATCGGACATACCTCAACATTGCAACGAACCACCTTTTGAGAACTGCTGATTTTCATAGATGATGTTCGATGTACCCACCATTTGCTTGCACACAAGCTTCAGCGCGACGTATCCAATTCGCTCGCATGAGTTGTAACATTGCCACATCCTCTCGAATCGTATTAAAAGCTTCAGCAATGCGATGTCGCAGTTGATCGATGTACGAACTTCCATGGAATACACAACACTTTTCATACATCCCCACAAAAAAAAAGTCTAAAGCTGTAAGGTCCGGGAATCGGGGGCATTTAACTAGGCTGCCGCGGCCTATCCAGCGATCGGGAAAAGTAAAGAAAGTTGCGCATTCTCCGAAAAAAATGAGCGGGGGCTCCGTTATGCAATAAGCACATATTTTGTCGAATAATCTTCCAATAGCGATTTTGCAAAAAATCTAAATATGAAGCACCGTCTAAGCATCTAGGAAATTCAAAACTCGTAAAAGGTGTCATAGATTTTTTGGTAAGTACTCGCCGCGATAAAATACATGTATTTCAGCAGTTCCAAAACAGTTTTAAACACATTTTTAATTAGCTTTTTTTCTCTATGACCTCAAACTTTCGATACAAGTTTGTCACATCAATTGACTCAGTTTTTGCTCGTTTTTCACCCCTTTAAATGTTTGACATAAGTTCATCAACACCCTGTATATCTTGATTAAAGAAACATTGCAATTTATGCTGTAGGGTATCCCAAAAGTAACGCAAGATTTGAATTAGAAATTAGGAGAGTTATCAACGAATTTCAGCCTTCAAAAACATGTAAAAACTTTTTTATTAATAATATATTTTTGTCTCATACGAAATCCTATACGTTTCCTTTCGGGCACCCTTTATGTAGGTAGTAGCACGCCACTGGAAATATGCTTATTGATCCGAAGTTTATTGGTAATTTTTTATCATGTTCCGCATTGCTTTAATAAACCGTACCACTTGTCAATATCGTTAGGTGTAAATCACACCATTATTTACCCACATCCAGTACCGACACTTACAAATAGTCCTAGTTGATGTGCAAGAACACACGACGTGGATTTTTACTTTCCCGTCTCCCATTCGGCATCATTAATCAAACCTCTACAATGCGTTCCGTGCTGCAGACGATAACTATCTATCTATAACCTATAACTCGCCTATCTATATGGCTTTCTCAGTGGAGCAAGGGTATAAATAAATAATTGAAAACATTACGCGCATCGGACGTAGAAAAATTCTACTAACAGACATAACAGTCGATAAAACATAAGTCAGCCAATAAATTACACGCCGATCTACCTAACCTTTCCCTAGATTTAATGGCATGATGAAATTATGATAAGGCGTCTGGTGCTGTTCCTCTATAATTTGAAACAAATTATACGGACAGATCCAGGTCTGTGTTTATTTATGCCAATGCCAAGTAGTGACAAAATAGTAGACAGTACGATCATAAATAAATCAATCCACAATTTTCACTACTTCGTTTTCTGAAGCGTGTCAGTGTGTGTCATAAGCGTACCAGCAGGAAAGACGTGTTAAGGGCGCCATATTCTTTAAATAGTGTTTTCCACAAAGACAAATAATTTCAAACATTTAATAACTGAATACTCTGAAGCTTATCAAATAATAGGTATGTTATGTCATGCCACCTGAGTATTTTCAAAGACGCCGCAGTAAAACGAATAAACAGGTGCAAAAAAACGATCAAACCATCAAGGTTTTAGGTACTGAAATCTACGAAAATACTAACTTTTTTATATATAACTCCACATGTAAATATTCTTATAACATTTACTTGCTTAGTCCTACATATAAAATTGTTTACTTTTATTTATAAGTACGTGAAAATAATCCTTAAAATGTGGGGTTAGGATAACAGCAAACGCATGTTTTACAAACGCTTTTTTTAGTTATTATTTTATTTGAGTAAATTTAAATGGTAACAATGAATAAACAGAACATCGATAATTTTATTTTTGTGCTTACTTTTGTTCTACATGTTTTACTTATCAAGATTTCAGTACTTAAAAACGCCAGAAATTTCGCTATTTCTCGGTCAGGGATATGTTAAAACTTAACCTTAAAAGTTTTACTTACACCGAAAGGGAAAATTACATTCTGGACGGACATAGATGAATAAATAGCTTGGCATTGTTTAATTGTTAATGGCAGACGGGATGCGTTCTTAGAAGAATTTTCAAGGGATTAAAGGCACCCTCTGGGAAAGAACGGCCATTAATAAATACAGATATCAGCAATGAAGGCGGATTTTTGGATAATAGTTTACATGAGTTCGATTCGCGACCCATAGAAGATTACCGTGAGAATATGAACGGGTGCTGTAATTGTCATGGATAATAAGCCTTACCATAAACGACGAATTACCAGCATCTGCATAGAAGAGAATGATGATGATGATGGAATCATGTTTTGGAGTCTATAAAGCACTTTTCAAGGCGTTCTGCTCGAGAACTACTCGTCACTCCCTTGCCATTTCGTTCCCTGATCTGAATCCATGCAATTTTTTTTTTGTGGGGCTACCTCACAGCTCCTATCTACAAACATAGGTCTTAAACTAGCGAACAACTGGAAGATGCAATGAAACAATAAATTGCCGCTATTCCTCAAAATATGTTGAAAAGACTGAAGCAACACTTTAGGAAAGCACTTTGAAAAATATTAATTATTGTACTTAGATTTTTTAGAGTTTCTACAGTTTCAACTTAGACATAAACAGTTTCCTGTTGTACTTTCGAATTTGAAAAATAACAAATTAGGTTCAGATTAATTTTCTTGGTGCTGTTGGTGTATTAAAATGACTTGGAAGCGTTTGCTAGTGGGAATCTTCCACCGGAGCAAGATCCCCATGGAAAAGAGCACCTCGAACCCATGATAGTTACGGCAAATATTAAATGACCGTAAAAATCGACCCCGTCTTATGAATTGAAAGCGTAAACGTGCAAAAAGGCCATAAACTCGCGTCCATCTCGACGTGTAGTTGGCTGAAAAAAGTTAAAGATGTTTCTCACTGTGCGATCTCGTGATACGTACACATAAGAGAAATTAACTCACCGTAAAAGTGAGACTGAAGACTTTATTATTTAATTTTCATGCGAAGGTTATTTATAAGCAGATGCTGGCTGAAATTGCAGATCTCCTTGGATTTTTTGCGATAAGATAAACGCTTTATTTATTTTAAATGGATATATGATTTATGTTTCGCTATTGACGTAGTTAATAACGATAAATCAAGGTGTTTTAGTTTATTTCTTCTAGGTATTTGCCAAAATTCGCGCATAAGACATGTAATTATAGGTAGTACTTCGCTGAACATATTTTTAGTTCCTATAGGCACCTTATCGGGGAATCTCATTCTATAGAGGGTGAAACGTATAATTTAAACTCATAACTTCAAAAGGGATATTACATCACATAAAGATTTTGCAATAACTTATAAAAATGGAAATAATAATAGTGAGCAACCAGATTGGATACCAATCCAACCAAAACGTCGTAGAAAGCCAGCACTCTGGCTTTTATTCTTTAATAAAGCTGATGATTTAGTCAGAGCAGGCTCATCTACTGCTCCACAAGGACTCGAACCGTCCGCGTCCTGAGGAATTACTAACTTGTGCAGGAATAAATGAAGGAAAAGGTCCAAAAATAGTGGTAAGGAAAATTAACCATCGAAGTTACAAGTCAATAAGAACAACAATGGAGCTGCTAAGTGAACATTGGAGACTTAGAAAATACCTGAATCATATTCGTCCGGTCTGTGTGGGTTCTATCAGCAAGAAGAGCAGACCTACTATGGACCTAATTAGCAGACTAGAGTTATAACGAGTGTTCAAATAAAAACGTGGTTGAAGTTGGCTCTGACACATTGGACGTAGGGAGTAGCTTATAGCGACCAACTTAACCTCATTTCTCAACGAACTGTATAGCAGCTGTCAGTTTCAATAACGTTAAAGACTATATAACTTTATTTTAAAGAATAATCGTGATAACAATAACAAACAATTAAAGCAGCTGCTGAAAGTGTCCCCCTCCTTGTTCCAAGCACTTTTCACACCTGTTCCTCAAAGAATTAAAGACATTTTCTAAGATGCTCGGGGTATTGTTAATTTCACGAATCTTGTCTATAAGTCGAGCCTGCAGATGGTTTAAATCAGGAATAGGCAGTTCAAAAATACTGTTTTTAAGGTAAGGCCACAAAAAGAAATCACACGGCGTAATATCACATGACCTCGGTGGAAATTCATGTTCAGCATTGAGACTTATTAGTCGATTTTGGAAAACTTCCCTCAACATATTCATCGTCTCGCCTGCCGTATGTGCCCTTGCGCCATCTTGTTGAAAGTAAAAGTTTGTAATTTCGTTTTCTTCCAGCTGGTTAACAAAAGGAGCGATAATTTCTTCTCTATACCTTTGCGCAGTAAGAGTACCATTAAAAAAATAGCTCCATATATCCTCCTTCGATTGAGAGCACACCAAACTCCAATTTTTTGAGCGTGTAGAGGGCCCTCGACAAAAAAGTTATCTGGTTTTTCAGAAGACCACATTCTCATATTCTGTGAGTTTACGTAACCACTTAAATGAAACCAGGCTTCATCAGAAAAAAAGGTGATATTATGAAGTTCATCGTAGTTGTTTAAAAACCATTCACAAAATACAGCCCGTCGCGGAAAATCAACTTCATGAAGTTCTTGCTGACAAGTTAAACGATAGGAGAACAAACGCAAATCTTTTTTTAACACTGTGTGGCAGGTACCGACTGATACTCCCACCATTTGTGATAAAACACGTACAGAAGTTCTTGGCGCATTTTCCATTATTTGTTGGACATTTTCTTTTAATTCTTCAGTCCGCTTTTTTGCTTCCTTCTTTTCTTGTTACACTGCCCGTTTCACGAAAAACATTAACACAACGCTGAACTGCACTTTGAAAAATTTTGTACACAACAACGCCGGGAAATTGATTTTGAAATTCTATGAAACATTCCTCAATAGAATACTTCCATATTCCATCAATCTTGCGTCCATTTCTAAAGTAGGACTCTATGATAAACACTTTTTGTTCTTGAGAAAACACCATTTTAAACGCTTTTTAAAACGAAAATATTCAAATTGATAGCGGCGATATAGCGCTTTGACATATGACGTTTTAAGTTCATTTGCTATACGCTACGCCCTACGTTCAAATTTTCAGAACCAACTTGACCACGTTTTTATTTGAACGCGCGTTATAAAGAATTCTAAGATCACAGAGGTCCACAGTAACCATGATTGGTCAAGATCAAGTCTACTGTGGACCTCCGTGGTCTTAAAGTTCCCCACTTAACTATGCCCTATGGTATTCCACTAAATGTTTTTAGATTAGTTCTTCCCACATAGCACTGCATGCATTTGCATTCACAACATCTGAACAAACTTTAATATTCTATGTAACGTGTCTCTGCGCCGAAGAAACCTTGTAGAGAAAAAAATATCGTCCTGTTATGACATATATGGTGTAAAGTTTCAAGAACCTCATTTAAAAACCCGCTTAATATAGTACCGCTATAATTAATACACGACACTTTAGATTATCTCGTACAGTACAAGACCACCGTCCTTCGCTTGATAGAAATATGAACACATTATTACATTTAAATGAAACAGAGTCCCAGTCGCGACGTGGAGGCGTTTAATGTCTAACATAAAACTTCAATAGAGAAATGTTGGTGGCTGTTTAGAAATGGCAATATATTTCCTTTTATTCCGCTTTACATGTCTTAAAAGACACCTGTCTAATTCCACCGATTCTTCCTCTGCAAGACTCATAATTTATCATAATTTCGGACACATCTATTTTACTTGACCTGGAAATATCAAATTTATCTCGGAGACGTTAGATAACTCTAGAAGCCTCAATATTTTATTAAAGTCTACAATTAATCATTTCAAGTGAACCTTATCTTAACGGAAATAACCATTCCTCATACTCCGTCGTATAGATGTAGAGGTGGATTTAATCCAATTATTAATCAGCAGTTACGTAGAATAGCAATATGTGGGAGTTACTCACATTCCCAAAACTGCCGCCCATAAATCAATATTATCGGATCTACTGGTATTACGTGTGATATTTAACTTTCTAAATTACATTAAAATGAGACATTTCTGTCTATGTCCAAACCTTTTGGACACCAATAAAAGAACATGGTTCCACACAGAAAGAAGGGATTAGTGTAGTGTAGTTCCAAAGTAACTTCCAAAAATGAAGAACAAGTTGAGAAAAGCATCTTCTTATGGTATTCAAGCGATCTTATGCCATCTAGGCACACTGCGGTGACTGGATTCAAAATTAGTACGCCAAACACATCATGAAGACGTAGATTGAAACGTTGCATTGAAAATATTGCTCCTACAAGGCACCGTCAAGGAAGGTTACATTTACTCATATCGAACTATTATAAGGTAGACTGAAACAAAGCATAGCTTTGGAAATTTTGGTCATTTTAGGAAAATGAAGTATCTATTGACGTAATTGTAATTCAGTAGAGATGTTACTATAAAAAGTATCTCAGTGGGAGTAAATATTTTGTACGCTTTCAAGATTCTAAATCAATACACGATAATTATCTAATTATCTTAATCAACAATTTGTTTTTGTTTTTTTAATAACCTCATCAATCAATCACCAATCTGAATCATCATCTAATCAAGTATTACAATATTTTTCACATCCAAGGCATATTAAATGAAATATCTTAGAGTCATTAAGATTAAAAATGCATTACAGAACACGCTTTTTAAAGCCAATAACACTAAGGAGGTTTATTGGAGATTTTTCAATATAATCCTCGTATTTAGGATTCAAAACTGGAAAATTCCACATTTTTATAGTGTTTTGCTGACTTCTTTTCTTGATCTTTTAAATATAAAATATGAATGTGATATAAGGCAAAACCTACACTGTAAAAAAATCGGTGTACGAAGTGAGTCTATTGACTGAAATTAATGAGTACCTTTCTACTCAATACTGAACATTTTCATAATTTTACTCATATTTGAACTAAAACTGACAATCTACGAGTACTTTCATTCAACCGTTAAATAAATTCTGCAGATAAACTTGTATTTAGTGCACTTATAGCTAATTCGGAGTAAATGTCCTCATCATTCAATGACCCAACCTCATTCTATGGTTGTCGTACGTATTCTTTGTCCCCATCGTCCCCATTAAGTCATCTCGTGGTGCATGGCGTATAGTGCTGGGGAAGTGTGCGTTAATCCGGTTATTTTGGTCAAAAAAATGTTTAAATGCAGCGGTTTGATTACAATAATTAAAAACATTATTATATTGACTCTTGATTAATATTTGGTTAAATAAATGGATAGTTAGTAGTATTTTGAGTCTGAGTTTTGAGCTGAAATTGTTGAAAGTTGTATAATTTATCTATTTATCTAAATATCCACTTATTTTTTGTGGATTTGAGAATAAGTTTCAAGGGTTTGAGGTTAGGTTTTTATGGACATAGCATATGTTTGAGGCTTCAGAAGTACAAAATATTAGCTCCAGAATGGAGTTTTCAAGGAGTCATAATCTTTGGTTTGGAAAATATCCTTCGTTTTACTTTCTAGCACAGATTTCTTGGATTTGAGGTTAGATATTTAAGAATAGAGGTTAGGGGCTTCAAAAATAAAAAATATAAGTTTCCCGAAAATAATTTTCAAGTTTTTCTTTGATGTGGAACATACGCATCCTATGAATTTCTAGCTCAAGTTTTTAAAACTTGTAGTTGGGTTTTGAGGGTTTGGGGCTAGGTTTTGAAGGGTTTGAGGTTAGGTTTTTATGGGTGTAGGTTTATGACTTTAGAGTTAGCAAACATAAGCTCAAAAATATAGTTTTAAAGTAATTATACTCGTAGATTTAGAAAAGAGTCAGTGCATAACTTTGAGGTTTGGTTTGGGGAATTTGAGGTTATGTTATTGGGTTCAGGTTTAAGGTTGAAAAGTATTGTGAAGCTACAAGATTATTTTCGTTGTTTAATCAACACCAAATATGATTTTTTTTTATTTTTGAATACCTGTCTTTGGTGTTGAGGTTGATGGGTTCTCACTCGATTTAAAACATTTATATATAGGTATATCAAATTATCGCACCAAGATCATAAAATTAAGCATATTTGAAGAATAAACATGAAATTACCACTGCACGGTTAAAACAGCGCAGCGTCCGGGCCTACAGAGATGACGTCGGTAAAGATAGTCCCGCTCGACCCCGTCCAGTCCAAGGATATTGGTGCCATGAGTTAATTTATCTTCCTTTAAATCTGTGCTTAACTTACCTCTCAATACCATCCGTAAAACTTGATATCAACAGCGCTTGAAAAAATGAATCAGTGACTGTTTCTCTTTCTTATTATCGATGCTTTAATAATAACTTGCTGGAACTAGTAACCGACAACAACATTAGCATTCCTAGCCCGAGTATTTATATTTACCGTTTTGTATTTTATTACCACATTTGCGATGTTTTTCTGGCAAACCCGAGGGGGTTTTTGAACCTCGCAGTTTGAAATATTCCAGGTTGTTTGGAGGTGATTTTTTCCGAGTCCCGGGAATAGATAAGGATTCCAGTAATATCTGGTAGCAAAGGGACGATAAATAAACGGTGTTCGCACTCGGTAAATACCACACCTACGGAATGCGCGTTCTTTGTTTATACAGCGCTATTAATAAACAAATATACGTAACAAACTAGATACAGCAGTCTGGGGAATGTTTACCGGCGGCGGAGGTCAAACCGATTCGAGATGGGGCAGGTTAGTGCAAACAAGTAAACGAGCCTGTAAAGTTTTAACATCTTTATTAACAAAATTGCATATACGACCTACAAAGGTACAGAAAAAAAAAATATAGTTAAAAGTAGGCATATGCAGGAAAAACGTAATTACTCGCAAATTTAACAGTACACATTAATTAGTCTTAGAAAGCAGTATTAAGGAATTAAAATAATTATTAAATATTATTAAATAAATAATAATTAATAATAACACAACATAAAAAAAAATGAAGTATGTACAGTGACAATAAAGATGATATGACGTAAAACTACACAACAAACGATAAAAATACAATGTTTCATATTGCAAATCAAACCTAGAGAAACGGCAAGGAACTACCTACCACTGACTTACATTAAGCAGCTGTATAATATAAAATATATCTTGTTAAATACATACATACACTTTATATAAAATTTAAACTTGTTTATTTATAATAAAAAGAATCTCATTTAAGCATATCTGCACATATATATATATCCATACTCAGTAATAAAATATCAGTCTTTTAAAAAGGTACAATTTCTTCACAATTTTACTCAAAAACATTCAGTTTGGCACGTACAGAGTGACTAACAATCACCACAATTTAACAAACTACGGTCATAATTTTATATCACAGATTTCAGTCACAGACCAAACTCCTTCAAATGGCTTTTCGCGATCGGTTTTCTCGGATCCTGGAAGAAACATATAATTTCCATCCGCAGAGTGACTAAAGTTACTAGAGGTAAAAGCAGTCTTCCGACTCCTTAGGATGGTTCTCCATTTGGCAACGTTGAATTCACGGAAGTTATAGGAAGCTGCAACAAAGAGAACCCACCATTACTGCTGAATCGATTAATTTCAACTATTAAGTCTAGGAAGTGGTTATTTATGCATATCTGGGTGGGAATTCAGTCCGTTCCCGCATAATGAGCGTTTCGTAACGATTTTTTATATTTGTGTACCTCCATTTACTTGCAAAGCAAAACTTCAATCGTACATCAACAACATGTATCGTTCTTATGTATTTAAATGAAATATCTTAAATGTTTCACGGAAAATTATTAATAAGCACCTGAATATTATTTCAATAAACATAATTTTAAAATATTACACGGACATTAAAAACTGACAGCACTGAATATCTAGTTGGCCCAGCTCCTGGCAGCCCAAAATGGGCTGTAAAACTTTTTGGCAAATTAAACTTACTGCTAACTACACTTTACCTACAAAGTTACATAAACACGTGTAATGACTAGTCTATAAATGTATTTTCGGAAGCGTCCAAATATAAATTGGTTATCCTTATTACATGACAACTGCATATGATGGAAATATTCTAGGCTTCAGTTTTCCGTCCAAAATTAGATTTCAAATTGCATATGCCGTTATTCACGAACACTCTTGTCACCTATTGAGAATCATCATCCTTTAAATAAGTATATAACGGGTGTTTTTTTTTAACCTAAAGCTTTCAAGTATCTCGAGAGAAATAAACACTGCGAAGAAATGTCAATAATCAAAATTTAATCATCCGGGGTGGGGAAATAGTGTTAAAATTAGTCCTTCTCTCTCACTTTGAAATCTTAAACAGAAACCATGGGGGTTTCTGTTTATTTCAGGTTCGAATTCTAGGGCTAAAAGTACGTAGGGTTTGTCTGAAACATTTTTTTCGATTCAAGATAGAACACTGTTATTATCGACGAAATTTTTCTCCATTTCTCTTATGTATACGATTCTGCAATGTGTTTGCAGTAAAACAATACCACGTTTTATGTATATAAGTACTCGAAATTCGTCGTCAAAAAAGTTTATTCATTTTGCAAATTTCGAATAACTGGGAAATTCTTGCTTGTCCAAATGCAATGGCTGATAAATAAACAGCTTTTAGTGTAATTAGGAACAACGACAAGGACATAGTAGTTTTCTGTTTCATTCGAAGTGCTTGATAAAAATGACTTGTTTCTTAAAGTCGTTTCTTTCTTTCTACGTTTGTTTTGTGTTTTTGCAGTCACAAAAAACACGAAGTAAGAAATAACACAAACGTTAAATGTGAACATAATAAAACATTTTTATAAAAATTATTTTTAACAAAAGAAATGGTTTCTTTAGAACAAAATATATACATTCATTTGAAAGCAGATTTAATCAAGCACTCCGATAAGTAATAAGCGAAGATAATCGCGGTGCCCAGGTATCCCAAAAAGAACGCCTGCTCCTCCGTTACAATAATAGTAGTTTTTCGACAAGTCATTTTTCAGTAATTGAAAATTTGAGAAATAAAATTTGTTTTAAAACTAATTTTGACTATTTACAGTGAAAATGTGATATTTTTTATTGCAAACGTATTGCAGAATAGTATAAATAGGTTCTCATTAGGAGATATCAAAAAAAATTGAATTTCATCGATAATATCTATCATCAATCGAAAAAAATGTTTTAGACAAACGCTACGCACTTTTATCCTATGAATCCGAATCTGCAAAAAGGGGTTTCTATTTCAAAGTCCCCCCGCCCATCTACAAGGAGGGGGGGACTAATTTTAACACTAATATATTCCCTTCACGCAGTGATTAAATTGAACCAACCGTTCTAAAATTAAAAAAATGTTTACAGAGACCCATTCAACTGCCAATAATTGGGTACCTACGATACTATTTGAAATTCCTCGAATGGCTCAAGGAACGCAACGACCTCCAGAAACCTATTTTATATAAAACACATACGCCTCATACGATGAAATTTTTCCGCGACTGTAAATCTATTTCACACTGACGTACAGATAGTGACAAGATAAAGTAATATACAATCTGTTCCAAATGGATCCGAAAGCGGGTTTTGGGCTCAATTTTTTTAGTACTAGTCTGCAGGCAAATATTGACGGAAACAATTATTGAAAGATACTGTACGAGTGTTTTGTTTGTATTACTATAATACTGTGCCACACAATGCAGATAACAATTTTTAGTATAATCTTTATTACCAGTAATTTAAAATTATAACATTTTTATATTTGCACTTAAATGAAATAAATTATGAAGCATTGTCTCCGTCTGTATCTCACCCTGTACACTGTGATAACAAATGATGCGTGCCATTATTTACAGTGATATTAACTTAATTGGCCTTATCATCCAGTGGCTGCAAGTCAGCTCAGAGTTGTATTTGACGAAGAAATAGTTTTGTTATCGCGTTTATTATTTATACATCGCCAGCCTATATATGTCATAAATACATGTTAGTAAGGCAGACACACCGAAAAATAACGTGCCAGACACAGACCAGGGCGGATCTGTCGAAATACTGGGCGAGGTCCGGAACATTTTCAAAATTACAAAAATGTTTAAAAATTTTAAAAAAATACCTTTTTTTACTTATATCTTGAAACCTATGCATTTTGGAAGAATATTGAAGAGCAAAAAAAGTTTTAGAATTGAATTTAGTACAATATACTGTAGGTTAAAAATGTTTAAATTTATTACCTATGTTGCAAAGTAGCAATAATTAATGAAATTTGGTGTGTTGTTTTATTATACTCTAAAGTTTTTTTTACCAAAATTAGAATGCCCTCGGAGCAATTAAAATATTTAAAAAGAATTATTATACTTGATTATTTTAAACATTTTAACTTACAGTATATTGTGCAAAATTCAATTCTTAAACTTTTTTCCTCTTCATTATTCTTCCAAAATGCATAGGTTCCAAGATATAAGTAAAAAACTCAGATAAAATAGGTATTTTTTAAATTTTTTAAACATTTTTGCAATTTTGACAATGTTCCGGACCTCGCCCAGATCTAGGAATATACACATTTATTAAGCGAGTTGTACTGAAGGTAATCCAGAAAAAATTTGCTTGCCTCCTTTCACATCCACCTCAAAACAGATGCTGGTCTAACAGTACAAACTGTTCGCAAGCTTCGCTAAAGAAAAGCATGGATAAATGTAATGGAATTTCTCTTTTTCTTCTAAACTAAATCCATATTTGACATTTAAAAATGATACAACTGGTTCTATCTTGAACGAATTTTGTATAACCGCGCGAAAAATAACAAAATGAATCTACAAAGTTTGAATCATGTTTTTTTAAATGTCAAATATGCATTGCATGTATATGGCAAAAATCAACCCTTGTATAGTGTATATTATGTACTGAGTATTGAAAGTTTTTAGGTGTGTCGTTATCTAAGCAGTTATATATTGATTTTTAGTTACTAAGAAAAAGAGAAATTTTGAGAATATGAAGAGACCAACAGCATGACCCCGGTAAATAAATTGAAAGAGAATACTAACTATTTTTACACCCAACATGCTGCCTGCTTATTCCATATTGGTTGGATGAAAGGGAGTGTTTACCAGTAAGGATTTGAATTTTCTAAATGCGTCCAGCTAGCAAATTCCGACCAAGAGTCCATTTTTGCCTGAACAATCTCAACACATTTGCTCGGAATTACCTTAGGCTCGCTCGGGTTGTCCCTCCTGTTGTAAAGGTCGTCATTGGACAGCGATTTGTGCAGGGGCGTCTGTATTCTCTTCACGATAACGTAGTTTTTGTTGTGGTTGTTGTCCCAGTACTCGGTCCCCTCACAACGGAAGCACACACAGAACTCGATTTTCGTAGCCTTCGGTGTTAGCGGTATTTTAAATGAAAAAGTGTCATAGAGTACGTACGCTGGTGTTACGTTCGACGCTAGGTTATTCGGCACAAACACACAGAACGCGTCTTCGTACGTCTTCCAGTCGTTGATCGAGGACCTTACTATGACTTCTTTGTGGAAGGAGATGTTCTTGACCTTAACCGTTCCTAGGATGGTATCCTCGGACTCTTTCACGATGACGTTCTCCAAAGACACTTTCTCGTTCTCTAGCCTCTTCCGGAAGTGCACGTAGTCCGAAGCAGGCTGAGGAAACGTGACTTCCCACGAATCCACGTGGCCCACTGGGTCTGCGGTGATACCTTGCGTCACCTCCGCAAGAAATCGGAAACTCCAAAGGGGCGGCACGTTGGACGGTTCAGTCATGACGCGGACGTGAGTGAGGGACATGCCTTTGTCGTCGGCGAACACCACCTTCTTTTTCAGACGCGTCGGGCTGGTCGGGTCTTCGTCGCTGGAACTGGACGATTCATCTGACGGACGGATAACCAAGCACGGCCGCTTCGGCGAAGCCGGCATTCTCGATACGGGTTTGATGAAGCTGCTGCACGAGTTCGAGTGCTGGATCAGCCGGCAGTTACCGCGGGGAACTCTGGGGAAGGAGTCTGCACCTAGTCGGAGGGCGGCATAGTCGGTGAGCAGGCCTCCCGTCGGCGGACTGTGGCTGAAAACTGGCGGACTGTGTGATACCAACATTTCGTAATCGACCATAGAACACATGAGTAGCTGAAACAGAGGAAAAGGACGAATTAGATAGCTCGATCGACACATGTGGAGGGCGTGCGCTGCGTCGACTTCGGATGCGCAATTTCGTTTTGGCAAACTGCTAATGTCAAATACTTTCTATGTATATACAACCTATTTCACACCGCCCACGAGGATGTAATGCCAAGTGGAAATTACACTGTGAAAGACGGTTTGAATTCATTAAATCGTTATGAAAAGAGTCATATAGGATACAAATGTATTTTTATCTTAATCCAAATTTTTGGCAACTCAGATAACAATAGAAATCATTATCTAATCTTCATTTAGATGCAAAAGGATTAGAAACTGTAGAATTAAAACTATAACAATGATTGAATAGAATTATATGGATGATTATTAAAATTTTGGAATGAGAATTACTATATCGCAACAATGAGCAAAAAAATAAACGATTTAATTTAATAACATTTAGGTAATCATTACATTGCAAACCACTAGTTAAGAGAAAGCTGTCAAGCTGATGTTATTTATAATGATTAAAACCTACGACAGTGCAAATCATGAGGTGCTCAAAAGAAAACTAAATATGAATTTAGGTAGGTACTTCAACGCAATACAAAGATAGTGCTGCAAAGAGCAAGTTTATATATTGATCAAGAGATCTTAATTTTCTCAATTTTCTAGACACGGTCACTAACTTATGTATATTCTGGTACATTTCATGTGTTCCTCTTTTTATCATTTAGGCATATTTTTCTAAAACTGTAAATGTAAAAATCTACGAGGCTTTCAAGCCCCTGCACAACTAAATACAGTCATTGAAGCTTTTCACCTCCGAATCTTTGAAACTGAACCGATCGACTTGAAATTTGGCAGATAGTTAGAGAAAAAGTCAATGAACATTAGTGACATAGCGCCGATTAATTCCACCCTGTTGGGGATTGACACCCCTTCTCAGGGGTGGATTTTTTTTCAAAAATAACGCTGGAAATCGATAGAGAATCAAATTTTGAGCAAAAAATATTCGAATAATTTTTTCGAGAAATCAATAGTTTTTTAATTATTCACGATTGGAAACTTGGAATTTTGAGTGAAAAACAACACTTTTTCAAAGTATTTTTTGCGAAAAACTCAAAAACTACGCATTTTATTTAAAAAAAATGTAACTTATAAATAAACAAGGAAAATCTTTTTTTAAAAAGTGTTTGTCCTATACAAAGCGAAATATGGTTAGTGGGAGGGGACTTGTTTTGGGGGAAATATTCGAAATTTTACGTGTATAACGCTCCTGGAGTTTTTTGTAGTACTCAAAAAGACCTTCAAAATGAGCACTTATAAAAGTTAATTAGAGCAAAATTGAAGGAGTTATTGTCAAAAACAGATGGGTTGCTCATATTTTTTAAGGAAAAATGAACAGAATCGTAGACCCTTTACAATTAGTTTCGTTTTAGTGTTTTTCATACGATCCTGAAGTTAGACCGGTTTAGAATGCGTATTTTTTGAGTAATGACGGTAAAAGTTGAAAACGTATTTTTCATTATTCAAAAAAAAATGCCTTATTTATATAATAACTCTGAAACTATGAAAGATATATAAAAAATGATAGACAAAATGTAGCTTTGCATAGGGGTATTTTTTAAGGGTTAAATAAAGGGTCGAAGAGATCAAATATATCATAAAACATGTTCGAGAACATGGAACATTATTTAATCTTTGTGCTTGAACAAGATTTTTATCAATAAAATGCTTAAAATTTTATTTTTTTCATTTTTTTTTTTTAAAAAACAAAAAGCTTCAATCGGGCTTATGTCACTTTTGAACTTGAGCCTAAGATGAGCCTTATTCTAAATTTTCATGCAAATCCATGCAGTTTCAAAGATTTCGGAGGTTACAGCTGATTTTCAGCTTCAAGACTGTACAAACTGTCTTAATTATATGAGTTAGTTGTACCGGATAAATAAAGTCCAGTAAATTAAACTATTAAAATACCGACTAATTATGCTAGTTATTGCGTTAAATTTACCGTTTTCCCGCTAATCAAAGCGCCATTATGAAAGTAGGGAACCCTCTAAATACCGAGATAACGACCCTCGCGTTTTTACCGAATTTCGAACGCATCCAGTCATTATTTCAGCACTTGTTTACGATGGCCGTTAAGATACGGCGATAAAAATTGAAAACCTCACTTAATGGTCCCATCTCCACAAACTCAATTACCGACGAACGGCACTCGACTGCACAGACCTACATTTGCCTATATTTGGGTAGCGTTAACATCACGTTTAGAAATCAAATAAAACGATCTCTTTTATCAAGCGGTATTAACGGCAAGCCGAAATGCATATTCGAGAGGGTATACAGGGTGTATCGAGCTCTTCGAACCATCCACAGAAGATTTTTTTATATTCGTATAATTATCTCGTCTTAAATTTTAGTTTTTATCGATATACAGGGTGTTAGTAAATAAGTGCGACAAATTTCAGGGGGTGATTCTACATGAGAAAATAAATCGAAATAAAAAATACGCGTTAAGATGTTTTATTTTTTTGCATCAAAACGGCGCCCCATACGAAGAAAAGGCAAGAGAGATTTTGTGTCACAAATTGAACGAGGAATTGAAAAATGATTTTTAATTTGTAATATCTCAGTGGCGTACCATTTTTTTCTTTAAAAAAATTGAGATTATTACCCGTACGCGCGCCAATGATGAACATAAAATTCTTAATTGCGTGTCAAAAAATGCGCAATAAGTACCTGTTAAAACCCACCAAATTTCATTTGCACATCTCGACCGGTTTCAGAGCAATAAATTAAATCGTCAGTTTTTAAGAAAAACTTTGACACCC
>NW_019416371.1:183052-201819 GCF_000390285.2 Anoplophora glabripennis | reverse complement strand
TTTTTTCGCCAAGTTACATAACCTTGAAAATAGCAAAAATACGTGTTTTTTGCACTTTTAGGTTAGAATATCTCGGAAACCTAGGGTGATGGATCAATTCTGAGGCCAGATTCGGATTCAGCGCGCCAAATGCCTTCGGAAACGTAGTGTCTGATCTCTGGAATTTTTTCCTTGTTGGCCTGTGTAATTAATTTACATATAAAGAACATAAAAAACAATCCAAAAGCAACATGTATTTAATAAAATGTAATTAACTGGTTTATCGCGTCGTGTCCGGAGAAACGGAGGACTCTGTACACGAATCGAGGTCTTCGCAATCCCGCGGTATTTTTCCGATTCCGAGCAACTTCCCTGAAGATTATCTATTGTTGTATTTATCGAGAATCCCATCGCAATAGTTGTCAATTTGATTTAATGGAAAGTCTCTGATAAGAATCATTTCTATAGCAACAACGTTGCTGAAGGCCTTCAGCTAAATAAGGACAACCGAGGTTTTCGGGCTTGTTTCATTGATATACAGTCTTCGATATAACAGGAACTGCTGCCTACATTGTTCTCTATGCACTTCTTTCAGTTATCATCCGCCAATTTCCGACCAAGAACTCGAATAAACACAAAAACGGGAAAAGAAAACACTAAATATGTGAAAAAAATTAAAGTGACTTACCGGTCACTATTTTAACCCACGAATTTTAAGAACTGTTATGCGTGCGTGCTTGAATTTCATATTCTACTCTGTCGAACTGTAATAACCGACAAACTAATCGCGAATTGCATTGTGAAAAAATAAATTTTGAGCCTACATCAAAGGTTACGTTTCGCAATACGTTATCTCTACTATTATTTTATTATCTATGATAATTTACGAGATAATCCATGCATATCAAACGTCGTCTGCTTTTTGGGTGGAGTAATGATGTAAAAGGTGTAGAAGTGCGGCGCCAAAAATATAAGCATTCTAAATTTAAAAGAACACCAAAATAGCCCTAACGATTCGTCTAGATATTTTAGAAATGTAACTTCTATTCTGAAGGTGTCTATTTTGAAGTCTCACTTACCAGTGCGGCTCACGCATATTATTGAAAGAAAAAAGGAACATACATAACTCCACTTAAACCACGCAGTCATGCTCCAGGCCCATACAAAGTCTCCAATTAACGAAACAAACCGTGAATGTATGTATAATGAAAGGAACGAAAGCGCGGCATAAAAAATTACCGAGCCCAGACAGAGTTAATCCGCTCGTTTGTAGTCTACAAAAGTTTTTGTACGAATAAAAGTTGGTGCCTATCTAATGTCACCTTCAAGCGTTTAGGTAGGTAACATTATTGTCCATACATCGATGTGTCACATATGCTTTAAAATTAAAATTATATGGTAAGATATTCAAATATTGTTTTTGTTGTTATACAAGCTTTCCGCTACAAATTCAATTTTTTACTAACCAAATTCAATCGTTTGCAGACTAAATCAACCTTTTGCAATTTCACTAATTTATTCGTACGTAAACCAAATCAAATTCTCACGTTTGTAAATAAAATTCAACGTCTTGTAAGTCAAAAACATCCATTTATAAGTCACATCCAACTTTTTTCAAATCAAATGCAGTCATTTTCAAATCAAGTTCAATCTTATGAAAATCAATTTCACTCATGTACAGATCAAATTCAACCTTGTTTAAATCAAATTCAACGTTTGGTACTCAAATTCAATTAATTTGCAGATCAAATGCAACAGATGTATCAATTTTTTGCAAATTAAATTCAGTTATTTGCAACTTCAACATTTTGTAAGTCAAATTCACTCATTTTCTGATCGAATCCAATCATTTGCTAGGTAGGACTCAGTCTTTTGCAAATCAAATTCAACCTTTTGCAAATGAAATTCACTCGTTTATAATTCACTCTTTGCAGATCAAATTCAACCTTATTCAAATGAAATTCTACCGTTTAGAAATCAAATTCAGTTATTTGCAGATCAAATTCAACTTTTTTCTAATCAAATTCAATTTTTCAGAAATCAAATTCAATCATTTGCACACCAAATTCAAAAATTTTTTTTAAATTAAATTCAACGTTTTAGAAATTCGGTTATTTGCAGATGAATCTACCTTATTCAAATCAAATTCACCCACTTGTAACCATCTGCAAATCAAATTCAGTCATTTGAAGATCAAATTCAACTTGCTAATGAAATATAACAGTTTAGAAATCAAATTCAGTAATTTGCAGGTCAAATTCTTTTTCTAATCAAATTCAATCATTTGTAGACCAAAGTCAACATTTTTTTAAATCATATTTAACTTATTAGAAATTCGGTCATTTGCAGATGAATCTACCTTTTACAAATCAAATTTACCCACTTGTAACTATCTGCATATTAAATTCAATCAATTGCAGATCAAATTCAACTTTGGCAAATGAAATTCGCCCGTTTATAATTTGTATTCAACAATTATTCAATTTACAAATTCACCCATTTGTAAATTAAAATTCAGCTATTTACAAATCAAATTTTAGTCATTTGCAGATCGAACTCAACGTAAATCAAATTAAGTCATTTGCAACAGATCAAATTCAACTTCTTGCAAATTGATTTCACCCAATTCTAAAATAAATTCAACTGTTTGCAAACCAAATTCAGTCATTTGCAGTAAATCAAATTCAACCTTTTGCAAATCAAATTCATTGATTTGTGAAACAAATTCAACTATTTGCAAACAAACTTCAATTATCTACCGTTTGAATACAACTATATGCAAATCAAATTCAGTCATTTTCAGCAAATCAAATTCAACTTCTTGCAAATTGATTTCACCCAAAATAAGTTCCACTGTTTGCAAACCAAATTCAGTCATTTGCAGTAAATCAAATTCAACCTTTTGCAAATCAAATTCGTTCGTCATTCGTGAAACAAATTCAACTATTTGCAAATCAACTTCAACCTTTTGCAAATCAAATTCATTCGTTTGTGAAACAAATTCAACAATTTGCAAATCAAATTCAATCATTTACCGTTTGAATATACCTAACTTTATGTAAATCAAATGCAGTCATTTTCAGCAAATCAAATTCACCTGTTTGTAAAATAAATTCAACTGTTTATAAATCAAATTCAACTTTTCAATGTCAAATTCATTCTGTTGAAACTAAAGCATAGGTTTAATATTTTAAAAGATGATATATTCCACACTTCTGTAACACAATAACACAAACTTTTGTAAAATATTACACCTATGTTTTAGTCTCAGCAAAATGAATGTGATCTTCAAAAGATTCAATCTGATTTGCAAACAGATGAATTTGATTTACGAAAAGTTGAATACCTACGGAGTGAAAAATCTACATTAGCATCAAATTTTTTATCCGACACTTTTTAATAAAAACTCCTAATGCAATATTATAGGAAGTAACTAATCCACGTATTATATCGGTTTGCGTTGCATTCTACCTTTCTTATCTCTCTCTCCGCTCGAGAATCTGACGGTCTCCTGCATTGTTTACATATAATGTTGTATGGAAATCGACAGCACTTTTATTTACAACCTTTTCATCGCACAAATGCCGAGCCGCGAAATTATAGTAAACCTTTACATTCTTACATGGTGTTTTAAATTCAGTAAAAATGTCCGCATACTAGAACTAGCCACAACCGGTTTTTACCACAAGGTATAAAGTGTCTGTCGAACTTTTATGCGAGCCACGACAGCGGGAGGCGTAGGTAAAAGTCGAAGACGATTTTACGGTCGACTTTATTCATAATTTCGACATTTAATTCGTACGTCAGTATCTGGGAAACGGAGGATGTGTTGAAATTTTATTTACGCAATAAAAAATTGTTCTCGTATTATCTTATCGTATCGCCATGGTTTCTATATTATCATTCTATTTTTATGTACCCAAAATCTGCTGTGTTTGTGTGAAAATTAATTTCTTAGGCGGTGTATAAACCCTGCTTTTATAGCTGCGTAAAAAATACACGAAATCGACCCTGAGAACATTTCTTAGTTCTTTTTTTAGCAGCAGATATAACATTTAACTTTTGAACAATTAAATCAAAAGAGAAAACGATAAAGCTATCATTTACAGGGAAGCTAAAAATTGGGGGTGAAAGTGGTAGAGTCAAAAATACCAGCAAAGAATGTCACCCTTTAATCTAAAATCGACGGGTCTGAGCGTTTTTCTACAATCTTGACGCAGTTCCTGAAAATGGCTCTGTTTCGTTTTCATTTAGCCACCCTGTATATGGATCTTATAAATCATTTGTTTTACGCTTTAATTTTGAAGACGTATTTGCCTTGCCGGTAAAATTTGTATCATTAAAAACATCAGTGATATTCCGAATATCTTGCATGATCACCAGATGAAAGGATTAAATCTATTATCTATTTATCCAGAAATAAACCTGTGCGAGTGTCTTGAACCAATATTATGTAGTGAATCCGACAAATACTATTTTAATACTCACCCGACCCGACTATTCCAACAAAATGCCAATATTTACGCAAGGGTTTTACCCAATTGTTCGCTGATAAACAGGCGCCGATTCTGGTCTTCAGTCACGTACGTGTGGCGAATATATTTTTGTTTATCATACGTAACCGCAAGTTTAGGTCACCTTTCGAATACACACATCTAGGGGTCACACTATTGATAAGCACCGTATAGATTTTTTCCTCGATCCCAACCGTACAAACGATCTAAGATCTAATTGAAATTCATCAGCTACTGGTGCACGCTCTCGACATCCATAAAGGTGATGGCCAAGACAAGGTTCTTTATAGAAAAACCGAACGGAAAAGGTAAAAGTACAGATTCTTGTAATCTGTATTCGACTTATGTAAGTCTTATAAAGGTCATAGCGTTTATATCACAAAATGTCCGATCCTTTGATTTTTTCTATTTAAAATAACTGTAGCAAAAATAATTTCTCGTAGATTCAGTTGTTTATAAACTCTGCAAAAAAATTAGGGGGGTACAGAAAAATTTCCAAATTTTTTTAGTGATTTTTGAAAGGCTGTAACTTCGTGAATAATGGTCATCTCAGGAAAATAAAAAGAGCGTTTTGAAGCTTGAAGATTCTAATTTTGAAATTTTGATATGAAAAAATTTTTTGTGCTTCACTTCGTGCAATCAAAAGAAATAATGCAAGGCAAAAATTTAACAATTTTTTTTTTCAATTTTCTGACTTAATTAGCCTGATTCCTCAGTTTCAATTTGTTGTTTTTTATTTTCTGTGCGATTTTATAAATTTTCAAATCGATCGGTCGAACAGTTTTCCTTTCCCTTAAAAATTAATTAATGATGATTAAGATAAAAAAGAATTGCGTTATTTTTCTCACAATTTTGTGTTATATACTCATTAAATATCAATAAAAGTCAATTTTGAAAAAAAATCAAATTTTTGAAAATAAAAAAAAAATTTCGATATTTTTTGTATGATTTCATATTGAATATTTCAAATGTCGAAAACAATTTATTTTTTTTTCAAATTTAATTTAAAACAATTCGAAATTTTGAAAAAAAAATGTTTTTTGATTTTAAAATATTCAGAAAATTATACTGAATATTGAGTTAAAATTAATTGCATTAATTTAAGTTAATACCCCCAAGTGAATTTTCATGCATTTTTTTACACGCACCGCCATATCTACAATTTATTGTTCCTTTTTTCGTTCAAGTTGTCTTTAAAAAAAGTGTTTTTCGAAACTCGTATTTTTTTTCATTAAAAAAAATTATAAATTTTGTTAACAATTTTTTTTCTACATTTAAAAAGTATTCAATTGTGAAAAAAATAACAAAAAACTTTTGAAAAATTTGACTTCAAAATTTACAATTTTTTTTTTTTTTTTTTGGTATTTCATTAGTACTTAACGCGAAATTGTGAGAAAAATAACACAAGCGAATTTTTTTCATCTTAGTCTTCATTAACTGATGTTTAATGAGCAATAAAACTGCTTTAATTTTTTATAAAATTTTGATGATTCAGGAAAGGAAAACGGTTCGACCGATCGATTTCAAAATTTACTGCCTCATGGGTGACCCAACAAAAATCTACAAATATTGGTATCTTTCGCAATATTTGCAACGTAGTCGTTGATTTTCCAAAACAAAAAAATCTGCTAGGTACCTTAACTTTTTTGCTGAGTGTAGAAAAACTCAAGTGGCTACAAATTGTTCTAAAAATGTAATATAAATGTCAGAGATGATAAAATTAATTGGTGTGTTATTTCAGTCAGTATCGTCAGTAATGAAACTAGAACAAATGTCCTAATATTAGTTTCAAATTAAAATACAATCACAAAACAAAATAACTAGTTCAAAACGAACATTATTAGATATCACTCGATAGTAAGTATATATGGGGTCACAACACCTCTGTTACATTTTTTTCATTAGAGAAATAATCGCCTTCCAAAAATGAATAATATAACGAAAATAGCTTCTTTTTTCTGTTCAACAGAATATCGCAATGTCATTAATCAAAAGTAAACAAGCAATTTTCACATTTTTTTGAAGGGTTACGAAGGCTCTTCACATTTGACTTGTTACATTTTTAGCAACAAACAATTGATAATTCATAATGTAATAGTAATAATGGGCACGCGTGTTATTAAAAAGATAATTATGACATAACTATGTTACAACATCATCGTAATGCAAAAAAAGGTCCTATAAACTACAATAATTAAAAGAACAATAACGTCTCTCTATCTATTCGCCGATAAAACTGAAACCAAACTGCAATAAAACAGCGTCCTGCTATTCACTTAAAACCATGATGTGTATCATTCGACGCGAGCATGATCATTACGAGTATATTTAAATGACCACCGAAGTGTAATAATAGAATCACGCCACAACTTGGGGACTCGTCGTTTAGGTTATCGGGCTTTGCCTTGCTTCTATCCGCGATAATTTTTTGACCGTTAGCACCTGAAAAAAAAAAACGTAAAGTATTCCTTCGCACCTTAGACGAAGGTTACTCTTCAAATCAAGTAAATTCGATAACATCGGAAATTTTATATGATATAACGTCTCGACTCTACAACGCAATAGTCTGCGTTATCAATCTAGGTGTTTTTTAACGTAACACCGTAAATACCATCGTAAATAACAGGGTATATCCCATTTGACAAAACAATTTATTTTTTTCGCCGTAATGATAGGTGTTATTACATTATAATAAAATCGAATTATGAATGACAAACATTAGCAAACATTTTAATACTCTTCAGACTTTTGTCCAGAATGTTCCTTAAATGAAGTTATTTTTTACACTCACTGATTCACGATGATATAATAATAGTACCTAATACTATTTATATAGTCTATATAAGTATGTTAAAAGAGGTTTACGACTTATTATAACGCGGTTATTCATTATAATTACTTATCGGTGCTGCCTACTAACTTTTTATGTTTGTACGTGGTCAGAATTTTTACATTTAGGTCAATGTTGTATTTATGTAAAACTGATACGATCGTAGAAAGTCTCTAGAATAATTTAAAGGACGATTTTTGATAGCGGTCTTATTTAAATGAGACTCCTTAGATAAATTCGCATCTGTTCACGAAATTGGCGAACAAAGAACACAACTGTGTTTACTTTCATACATATTTTGAAAGCAGTCTTAATTTTGGACTTGCTCTCGATGAACGCAATATAGAGTTTACTTGGATCAAATAAGTTATTATGTTGAAATAAATAAACTGTATAGTTATTGCAAACAAGTGTATAGTTATAGGTACTAAAAGGAATACTACCCCTTAATATAACATTTTTTAAATGCATTAAGAATTGTTGCTAAATCCCTATATCTTCAAACTCTAAAAATACATTGTATTGAAATGTAGAGCCAATAACGACAGTCATGGTACGTAAATAAATTAAGAGAACTATTTACATCAAGCAACTAAATTTTTTAAGGGGTAATATATTTAAATTTCACCTAAATAAAGCATATTTTTGACTCAAATATATTGGGGGGGTTTAAAACAAAGTTACTGCTATATCTACACGTACCTAAAATGTAATGGAAAATTTGTTATTAGATAACTATAAATGTTTTTCTCGATGCAAGGACATGGGTGTACTGATAATGAATAAAATTATGTATATTCAAAATCTAATCTCGATCTATTAGTTACTACTGAACAAATAGCGATAAAAAGCGACCCAGGCATAGATGCTGCATTCCGATGCCGAAGACTGAGCATTCCGCAGCCAAACCCCTTAGCCGAGAGTCAAAAGGTCGGCGGGAGTCGTCCTTATAATATCTAGCTACGTGCTTGCGGAAAAGTACAAGTGTAGACGCGAAATACGACCGAGGCGCCCGCCTACCTAGATAAGGGATTAAATTTAATCTCAGATAAAAAAAGCAATTCAATTAATCAAGTGTTTGGCGAATTTCTGGCCATCCAGTGTTATCTGAGCGATATTTAAAATTATTAAGTTAATCGGGATCAATGAACTGTTAACTAAGTGTAAATATTTATAATTTATTTAATTCGGGTTGCCACCAGATAAACTTCCACAAAAGGGGTTTATTCACCTCGATCGTATGTTGGAAATAAGGCTTTAAGAGTTATTCGCAATTTTTTATCGGGGGGCATCTCTATTCCCAAATCGTCGACAGTAGATCACCCAGGTTACGTAAATAAAAAACAATTCCTATTCAGTTTTTCATATTTTCAAGGTTAAAAATGTTGCGAGTCTGTAAAAATATAAACATAGACACGGCAAACATAACCCACAACTTTCTTGCAAGGTTAAAAATGTTGCGAGTCTAGGAAAAATGTATATGTAGACACACCAAACAGTCGAAAATTTTATTTTTGGTAAATAATGGATTTAGGTTATAAACGAGTCCAAGTCATTTTTCAAAATTAGAAATATTTACCGAGATAATTTTTTTTTTAATCCGTGTACCTATCGACCATGGTAATCAAAATCACTTCCAAGTCATGTGTCAAGAAAATTATTTCCCATTCAAAATAAACACATTATGAACTGCGTAAATACCACAATGAAGTCAGTGGTTCTCAATAAGTTTTCAATAAAAAAATCATACATATTTTAAATTTGTGGTTTTTATTCCTAACTCTTTCGCAAAAAAACTACTACATGTTCTTTCATCCATCCATTAAGGAGGATCGAGTTCTACGAAAAAATGCAGGGAAGTTCGTATTATTGAGATATATTATTTTTGCAATGCGAAATTACTTAATATTTACAATTCATTACCTACATTCTGTGTACGTTAATTATTATTTTTACTGTGGCCGCAATTAAAAATGTTAAATTCATAGTGCTTGTATTTTTCTTTGTCCGATTGGTATTTGTTTTCACTTTCATGGAGATCTTTGACCTGCTTATTATAATTTTTAGCTGTCTGATTTTTCGAAGTTTGACACCACATAAAAAACACTCAGTAGAAATTTGTCGTTCACATTTGGTCTGTGGGTATTTTGATGGGCGTTGAATAACCTGGTGATATTATCTTATTTTAAACTCGATTATATTCAATATCTACAAGCAAATATCACAATCTCCTTAATTTCTAGTAATAAAAAATCTTTTTCTTTGCATTGACAGCAATGATTTTATAACACGGTAACTACAAGGTCCCCTACGTCCCGCTTCACCCCCTCCCCTTCTTGTTTCTCTTGTCTTCTTGTTCTAAGTAGATTCGTAATTGTACGCTTTTTATGAACGTTCTGTTGTCTCAATATCATCAACCAAATTCATCAAATTAATTATATGTTTACCCCATTTTCAGCTGTACAATTTGCTATTAAACAAATCGAGCAATTTTGTTGTATCGAAACATTTTTCTCGGTGTGGGAAACCACCAGAAAGGGAATTTTCCGTCCGATTAGCTGGGGAGCCCTAAAATCGTGTGAGTTCTCTCCAATTTCAGGAAAATTACGGCAATAGACGAATTCCGTTATCAATTACATTTTTATTACTTATTAAGAAGTTATAAATTTTTTCATACAGACAGTTGTAAAACGTGCAGCGAAGCAGACTTCACGTATTATCTAATTGTGTTTTTGCATCACTAATATTTATATTATGCGAATTACTTCGTCTGTTATAATGTAGATAGGTTAGATGATAAGGGCATATTTTCCACGTTGCTCATCCGTTTCGGTCCCATTAAATATCACTAACAATTTAAATGGTTCTTCAATTAAAATCACGTGAACGATTCATGCGCTGCTTTCCCATACACTTACATGCGTTAACTGCTTGAAGTTTCCGTGATACTTTCCTGCTACTGCGAAGAAAAGAGACCACAAGTTGACAAAATTAAAAAAATTGCAAAATCGTTCTCATTTCGTGACTGTCCAAAAAAGTTTATTGCACGTGAACATTTACAACATAATAAAGATAATTTAAAACAAATAACATGTGAAGTCCACGTGACTCCTATAGGCCGATACCGATTCAACTATTTTCCGTATCATGGCCGGCTTAGACGCAGGTTAAACACTAGATAAGCCAATTTGTTCCGACTATCAATTTACTAAAGGAGCGAACTCTCTTTCTTTTACGGCATTAAGTAATGTGAGATGCAGACACATTATTATTATTATTTCACCGGGAGAGTAAAGAAACGCAACAGGAAATTGCTACAATTAACATTTCAAGAAAGTCAGTGGTGAGGTCAATAGGTACAACAGAGATAGCGCTTTTCAACGCAGACCGCAGCCAAGAGTTAAAGCCGAGATTGGCTGAAGATTGGCCGGCTGTTAACGGGGATCTTTGCGAACGCTGAAAAATATAATTACAGGAACTCGGCACCGACACTGGCTCCGGGCGGCGAACAGGAGTATTTCGAAATGTTCATTTTTGTTGTCCTTGCATCGCCTACGAGCCGACAATGAGCGTTTTGCTGTAAATACTCGCGGGAGATAGCTTACTTTGCAATTAACACCTGTGGAAATCGTCAAAAATGTGCGCAAAAAGGAAATAATCTATCCAACGCCACCTATCGGCTTCAAAAAACAATACTAAACTACAATCAGACTCAGTCACAATTATCACTTAATACAATATAATTTTTTATTTGAAAACAATTAACCATTTGCTTGTTACAATACGTTACAATTTATTTGTTTGTACAAAATTTTCACACAGCCATCTATTGGCTTATAAACTAAGGACCATAAAACATCGAGGAATAACTATCGCCTCGATACATTGGAATAAATTATTCATTTATTTATTACAATCAAATATAAAGTTGTAGATACTATAATTATACTAGCTGTTAATATATCATGTTTTGAATAGATTCATAATACAATTAGTACTAAATCTATTCCGTTATCTCAATATCACTATCAAATATGAAAATTTATCAGTGATAACGCCTATGATTACCCTGGTTACCTACATATATTCGATAATCAATGGTATCTTAATTAATAGATGTTTAATCAAAATTAGTATTTTAATATTTAAATATTTGTTGTTAGATAACCCTTATATCACTGTAATCCTTAAAAAAACGTATTATTCAAATATAGTGTCGATTAAAAAAAATAAGTTGGTAGATATCCCTGAAGTGTAGTGTAATGTTCTTATAATTATTTACTTATATATTTATTATAACGATTAGAATTTTGTTTTTATTTTGAGTTACCTATGATTTTGAATTTTAACTGGTCCCACATTGAGCGCCAAACTTTTATGCGATTTTTTTTTACTTTAATTCCTATATTTTGAATGTTTCTAGCCTACATATAGGTCAGAAGCGAGCTATATACTTGCAGATAAACTATATCTTTTGCTGAACATGACTTGTAATTACTTGAATTTGAACGAAAGTCATATTTTTATCAGTTTTTTTTTATTTTATGAGTGTGTCGTTACTAAATTTTGTTTTCCTCTTATTTTTTTTATTAACTTCAAAATACCAATGAAATCTTTACTGAAATTAACTGTTGATGTGTCAATTTAATCTTTTTGAGATGGTTGGAAATTTTGCAAAATTCTGATAAGATTTTTGCTCAAATTTTTGTTGAAATAAAATACACCTTTCGCTCTACTTACTAGCTTCTGAGTAACTATTTCCAGTAAATAACTGTTTAGAAGATATCTGTCAAACTTTTTATTTAAATGTTTACGTGAAATAAATTTTATCAAGTTTTCCACGTGTATTTAATTCTATGAATTTGATATACAAGATGTTTGTAAATAAGTGCGAAGTATTTTAGGGGGTGGTGGTTGCCGAAGTTATTTTGTGAAAAAAGGTTTTATAAACGTAAGTCGAAATATGCTCCGTCTCCGAGAAACGGAGTATTTAAGTTTGAACTTTTTATTTATTTTTATTAATTATTTCAGAGTTTTAAAGATATTGACTTGAAATTTGAAAAACGCTTTGGAAATGTGCATTTTGGGAGAGATCCTAATTTTTCTACTTGCACCAGTGGCGTTCGTGGGAAAATGACACATTTTTTAATAAAAAAATGGTACGCCACTGACTTTTTCCCGTTTTGATATATTTTTAGAAATCCGCCATCAATTCTGAATGAAATTGGTCTCTTGAATTTTTTTCGTAGGATGTACCGTTTTTGGGGAAAAAAATAAAATATATTTTACTGCAAGTTGTGTACTTTTAATTTCTAACAAACACCCTGTATAAATTGCAGTTTCTTAATTTTTTATTACAATTTCCTCTTTACGTACCTATTTTGTTTAGTCAACTTCAGTATTTGTTTTATTAATTTTACTGTTATATGTTCCAAAATAGTACATTCATTCGTTTTTCCAAGAAAATTTCCTAAAACCTTGTCCCTTTGTCCTTCCAATTTTCTAAGGGTAGAATATTGCGTCAATATTCCTATACATGAAGCCGTCTAGATATTAACATTGGAAATGTTTTAAGAAATCGGTAGTATGACGGTAAATGTTAGAAAAATATGTAAAATCTCTCTGTCATCTCGCTGAGCGCAGGGGTGCTCTGATCGGAGTGATTTTGATGTCGTTGTAGTTGTTTTATGAAAATATATATACAAGGTGGTCTTTTATCGCTTTCAACCTACAAGCCGATTTAAAATTTTTGTCAAAGTTGACACAACCTTATATCCTTTTTTTGCACCAGATATCATAAGAGATTTAAATATTATTTAAATATTCTAAACACTTTTTTGGATCGTTATAGCAATGATTTTGACTTTATTTTACTTCCAACGAGTCAGAAGTTTGCTTGGCAACAAATTCTATGAATTTTTATGAAAACAACGTTTTGCCCTTTACTGAAGGTTCTTTGAAAGCTGTCAAACACCAAAACATACCAACTTCATTGAAATATTAGTTAAAAAAATTGAAAGCTATACATAAACTTCGAGGTAAAGCCTTCGAACTGTTTATAATAAATAGAAACAACATTAAAAATTCTTTAGTCGAGTTACTTTCTTGTTGTTCTTGACACTCGGCTCCCAAAAAAGAAAATTAGCATCCACGCATTGACCACGTGAAAGAACACCTTCTTGGCCGGTGAAAGGAAGTATCCTTTGAACGCCCGTTAATTTATCGATAATGTAGACTTTATTTTGCGCTAACGGACGAAATTAGGGTCACCGGTTGATTAAAGTTCGAATTAACACCATCACAAGTGGTTGTGTTTGAACACATAAAACAAATTGAACGAAAAAAAAGTTGCAGACGAATAACAGTTTTTTTTTAATTGCTGTCAAGTAGTCCGCTATAAATTATGATTAAGGGGAATCAAGTGCCGAAACCGGGTCTATTTTTGGATCATATTACATTCGATAGAATACCCGCATTGCTGCTTGAAAGACCACATCAATCGAAGAGTCTGGGAATACTGCCAAAAGCCTGTATATCAGTTATGTCTGTGATTTTCTGTTACTATAAAATAAAATACTATTAATGCTCTTAGAAAAGCACAAATGTAAATACTCGAAGCGTTTAAAAACACTAATAAATCGTGACTTACATCTAATAATTAGAACAAATGTTTTATGGGCCTGTACATTTTGTATTTGCTTTTACTGTGAAATAGAAATCAGTGATTTTTTCGATATTCTCTGTCAACAAGAGAAAATGTTTACTTTCCTGTTCCAATGGTACACTTTAATTAATTAATTTACTTAATAACTTTTAACTGATCACATGTCGATTTTGGCAAACACTTTACGTAACGCCACGCGATTGATACAACACGGAATTACATTTTAATGTCAGATGTAGGAAGTTGAAAGTGCTTAGGAAAATTTCTCAATAACGAGCGCATAAATAAATTTAAATAAATAATAAAGGCGATAAATATTAAATTCCACATGACCCGCATTCGCATTGTTAGTCGCGATCGTGCATATTTCTCAAGTGCTTTGTCAGTGGAGTTTCATCTAACGCAAATGCATCCTTTGATATTCAGTTAAACGACTTGTGAGATATACGTCGCCTCAGTCAAGGAAAAATCGAATGGAATCATTATTCCGACCGGGGTCATTATTATTTCTCGACTATTAAAGCTCGTGTACAACTATTCGAGCACTATCAGAGGTCGCTTTCCTAAGTTCGAAATCGGCGTTTCGATTTTTGTGGCGCAAGGTGAGACAAGACAAGTGACGCAGTCTATGGATGCGGACAGGTGTAAAAATTGAAATTTTCACCCAGCCTAATCTATGAATTATATCTGTCATTCGTCTCTCGTGAAATAAGGCTAAAATGTGTGTCGGTTCTGTTTATCGGTGACAGACTGATAACCCTGTTTGGTTTCCACCGTGAAGAAACAACGCTTGTGACACTGCGCCTCTTTAAATTGATTTATTTATTTATCTGTCAGATATGACATTTCGACAGTGAATTAAAGTAACCCAAATACTCCAGTCGGGTTAGACAAAAAAAGGGCTTAACCGGGAAAAAATTAGGGACCACAATTTTATTGTTCTAACCTTTAGGGGCGTCAATATTAGTGTAAATTCAGAATCGCGACTGAATTCCACCCCTGCGTCAGCCGCCATCTTGAATTTAAGGAAAAATCGTTTTTGCTCAATATCTCGGCCATTTTCAACTTTACAACAAAAATGGTAAGGACTTAAGTTCTTGCAAATCCGATTTCCTACAACTTCTTTTATTACAAATTTTATCGTGCGATCGATATTTTTCAAGTTAAGGGGGAAAATAGTGACAAAGTATAATTATTGAATTATCTCGTTTGTTATTGACTATATGACATAAATGTCCATAAACGAAGTTGGAAAGAATTATATTTTCTATGATTTGGATCTCTTGGACAACATTGAGATTTCATTCGATTATATTATTTGTTGAGTTTTTATAAGTGTGATAAAAATAAGGGTAATTCCAGACCTTTGGAACAGATTGATTAAACAGGTTGGTATGTGAACATTTATTTACGTACTGACCGATTATTTTGTGTAATTAATTCCATTTAATAACATTTTGAAAAATGTCGATATTATCAAATCACGTATACACGATGCAATATAGTCAATAATTAAATAATTGCTCTATGTCGGTTCCTGTGGGAAACACCCTGTATACAAATTCCTATTTTGGAAGCTACAATTTAGATAAATATATTCATTGTGATTTTTTCTTGTGATTTTAAATTTGCCGCCCCTAGAAACGCGCGCCACCCACAATCCGGCCCTGGCAAAAAAGCCTTTCGACGATTAATAAACAAGAAAATTGGGGTAAGTTAACTGAAAAAGCACAGTCNCACCCTGTATATAAATTCCTATTTTGGAAGCTACAATTTAGATAAATATATTCATTGTGATTTTTTCTTGTGATTTTAAATTTGCCGCCCCTAGAAGCGCGCGCCACCCACAATCCGGCCCTGGCAAAAAAGCCTTTCGACGATTAATAAACAAGAAAATTGGGGTAAGTTAACTGAAAAAGCACAGTCAGGTGCTGCCGAGGCTGAAACATTTTCAGGCCAAGGCGATCTAGATCTTTATTTTTATAGAAGCGCGTCTCGTCAACAGCCGGCATGCAAATGCTTGTATTCAAATGGACCAGATGCAATTTTTTTGTAACACTAACCTATATAATTAATTTATTTATGGTTTATTTACGATTGGAGAAACGACTGCAATGCCGTACGCGCGGGCGGCAAGTTATTAATTCATATTAGGGCCCGTTCCGATTCCTGTAAGTCAGGGCCGTACTTAGTTTCACTAAGCGCAAACGTAAAAGAGAGTATGACACAGAACGCGGGATTCTACGAGACATCTAGGTAATCTACAGACTTTTTCCAATTCCTACTGAAAAAAAATATATTTTAGTCGTTCTAAAACAAATCTTTAATCGCAGTTCGACCCTGACTTTTGTACTAACTGCAGCCTACTCGATTTCGGTCGTAACGTGATATTCAAGAGGAGAGCAAGGCACTTTGTTCAACACCATGACGCCTGAAGAAAGGGGAAACCGAGAAGTGACCAAATGCGGATTTCCAGTTAATTCGTTTTTGTTTCACAATCAGTAAAATTAAACCATCGAGAGAATGTCGTATATTTATGAGAGCGAGCTAAAGCTCGGTTGTCCGACAGGTTGAGGATTCGAATAACTCGCATTCTTGACTGGCATTTCGAAGTTAGAGAGAGGTTTCTTGTATAATAAAACGTTGTTTTATTAGAAAGAAATCGCGGGTTATCATTCAGGGGAATCTGATTATCATTTTGACGGCGAAAACAAGACCAGTGGACGTGAAAAACCAGTTGTTAGGTGCCATTTCGTAACATCAAATAAGGAAGACGGACAAAATTGGATAAAAAATTGTTAAAATATACCTAGAACTTAAACTAAAAAAATCATTTTGATTCATTGTCGCGATATAATTTTCGGTACCCATAAAAGACAAAATAAAAGCAAATATGTCGGTCCGGTTTTATTCTTCTTTGAATATCAAATTTGCATACAAAAATTACTAACATGCAATTTGCATAATGACTTTCATGTTAACATTACCCACAACTAGATGTCCTTATTTTTATTACGCGGTCAGTTTATATTCCACATTAAAGCTTAGCTAAGATTATAAAAAGACGGTTTACTTTAGTACTATACAGGTCCAAATCTAATCTTGATCGGTTACTTTTTATTATTTCAGAGTTAACAGAAATGAAAATGACGAAAAAGAAAAACATTGTATTTTTTACATACCTAGATATAGGTGCACTTATCTGAGATATAAAATGTTTTGTAATTGGACACTTAACCTATGCTGGGGTACTTAACCTATGAATTTTGATAAAAAAAAATAATATTATCCATATTAACTATATCCGAGTAAACTCAACTACGAGATAATGATTTGTGGTAAAATTAAATACTTTCCAAGTTGTTGGTCTCAGTAACCTAATGCAATTATATTAATTACACTGTCTTATTCGATCACGGTGATAAATCAATTAAGCAGATGTCAATACAATATCATTTTGAAACTTGATTTCTATATTTGATGTAGAAACCATATTTTTAACAAACGAATGGAAATTTTCTATAATTTAAAACGACAGATACAAAATTATATGTTTTTAAACTCAAGAAGACAGACAAATTCTGGTGATTTTCGAACTTTTTTTATTAATTAACATTTACTTAATTATTTTATGAAAACAAATGACTTTTAAAATTGGGTTTTTACTATTATTATAGAGAACAGGTTTCAGTTTTACTTATTTTAAGTCAGGAATTGCAAAAAGTGACTTATATGGCACAAGTCTAAAGTTATTTTAATGTATTTTGTGATTATTATCCCTCTGACTAGAAGATACACTTCAATACCTTAAAAAACATTAGTTCAAGGAGAGAAAATGTGTTGGTTAGACCGAAACGACTGTGTCTCTCATGACATTTTATTGAAGAAATTACTTTTTATGGTTTTTTAGTAAATGTCATATCTTTAATATTTTCATATTTAGCTGATAGACATCAATTTGTAATCTACAATGCCCCAATATTCGGCACTAGAATTTTCGAGTACCTCGAGGTTCGGTCATGGGTCCCATACGTTTTCTGATATATGTAAATGACTTACCAACAATTTTTGACAATACAGGGTGTCCCGATATTCATGCAACAAAATTTGGTCACAGATTCTTAAGACAAATTTAGGGGACCCATATTTTTTATTTTTGCCAAGTGGCCCCCTCTTTCGGAGGTACAGCCTCCTGAAGTCCGCTCCTAAGAATAATCTTTTTTATATATCTCAGAACCCTGTTGTACGATAATTACTAAATTTGGTGCCCAGGGGTTTTATGACATGTGGAATCTGATGGTGCTATGTTTTTTGGGGACAATTATGACAATTTTTAGTGGCCCCCTTGTCTTTGGAGCCAAAAAAATTTGGTCGCATATTTAAATTTCTTAAAAATTATCAGTCCACTAGAAAGCCATTAAATTTAGAAACTTTTTGTCTCTTTATACTTTTTTCGTAAAACGCAAAGTTTTCCTCAAAAACATTGCGCTTTTCGAAACAAATAATTTAAAAAAATTCAAATTTGCGACCAAACTTTTCTGGTTTCAAAGACAAGGAGGGGCCACGAAAAAGTGTCTTAAGGGGGTTTCTCGCCAAAAAGCGTAGCACTGTGAGATTCTACATGTCATAAAACCCCTGTGTACCAAATTTAGTGATTCTCGTACAACATGGTTTTGAGATATAAAAAAGACTTCTTAGGGGCAGATTTCAGGGGGCTGTAACTCCGAAAGAGGGGGCCAGTTGGCAAAAAGAAAAAATACGGGTCCCCTAAATTTGTCTT
>NW_019416371.1:174564-182358 GCF_000390285.2 Anoplophora glabripennis | reverse complement strand
TTAGCCCAGAAGTCGGAGACTTGTGCGGGAGAGGAGGCGGCATATTATTATTACGCAGGCCGCATTTGCGCCCAGGAACGACTTATGTTGGTAGGCCCTAACCACCATTCAGTGCAGGAATGAGGGAAACCTGGAAAACCTCATTAATTAGGGGGGTGGTCAAATGCCAACCGGTGTCAATCTCTCACATTGACCTAAGCCAACATTCTTCCACCCTACCATACCTGCACAGAGGGTGCCAATCCTCCGTATAAGCATAGCTAATCTACGGTCTACCGACCTACAATTCAAAACGTTTTGATTATAATTATGATCGAATCAACTGAATAAATTCCTATTCCTTTAAAACCACTTTTATTTATGTCATGAAACAGCAGTCTCCAAATTGTCTGCATTTCAATGAAATCGTATTCAAAATTTTAAGAGAAAGAATATTGGAACAAATGTACTCCATATTAATCCAACACCAACCCAATATACGAATTTTAAAAAACATCTCAGCAGTTCCCAAGCATTTTGCCTCTCAAAGAAAACACTCAAAATATATTGAGAAAGAATATACACACAAAGGAAAGTTGTATTAGTCAACAACTTAGGGATTCTTACGATCATCAAACGTTTGGGAACCAGCAGTTCCCAAACGTTTTATTTCTCAAGGAAAATGTGTTCCAAATCTAAGAGGAAGAATATACACACAAAGGCATACCGGTATTCGATACCTTACAAACTTTTAAAGTCATCACGTGAACCAGCAGTTCCCAAACCTTTTCCACTTCAGAGAAAATGTTTTTCAATCAGCAATATCAATATTACTTACAAATATGTACCTATAATTTTGATTATGATCGAATAAATTGAATCAATCCCTATTCCTTTAAAATTCTCTAGGACTTTTATTTATGTCATGAATTTCAGCAGTTCTCAAACTTTCAGCATTTCAATGAATCCTGTTCAAAATTTTAAGAGAAAGATTGTAGAGACAAAGGTACGCCATATTAATCCAATACCAATCCANAAAGTCATTTTAATGTCTTTTGTCATTATTATGCCTCTGATTAGAAGATACACTTTAATACCTTAAAAAACTTTAGTTTCTTTGGTAGAGTGACACAAAATATTTGACGTTTATAAATATGACTTTCAAGGAGAGAAAATGTGTTGGTTAGACCGAAATGACTGTGTCTCTCATGACATTTTATTGAAGAAATTACTTATTTATGGTATTTTAATAGATTTCATATCGTAAATATCTTTTTGTAATCTACAATGACCCAACATTCGACACTAGAATTTTGGAGTACCACGGGGTTCAACCATGGGTCCCTTACGTTTTATGATATATGTAAATGACTTACCAACAATTTTTGACAAGAATATAAACCGTTTGCTTATAGGACTATCTCAACATCGAATGTAAATGTATGCTCCAAATTCAAAAAACTAACCAGGATTGGTTCTCTAGTAACAAATTTACTAACAATGTTACTAAAACTAAGTGCATGATTTTCTTTCTTCGAAAATTAGGTAGTTACAACAATTTTATTACGTTTCTCTTAATCCATAGTTATCTTGGAATAATTATGTTGATTATTTGTTCAAAAAAATTATCTAAACGTCTTTATCTTTCAGAAGTGTGATCAATAAAGTGTCCTTAACTACATCAACTATTAGGGAGTATTAGGATTGTCAGGTTTAAGATTTGAAGACGACTGTCGACTAATTGTAAGTTAAATACAATTAGTATTTCTTCTTTCTAAATTGTTTATATTTTTCTGTTGTCGCGCATAAACACTTTGTTGTACTACAACGAAATTGCATAAATAAACAAAATAGAAGGAATAAATCGGTAACAGGTATCACTGCAAATTGACGCAATCAATACCGACGTTTCGAATCTTTCCGCGCGCCATTTCCAATCGCGTTTAATTCAACGGTTAATAACCGCCTATCTGGCAAAATCGCCCGCCATCCTATTTACAGTTTTCTTGTATCCGTAAATTACATGGAAATAACGCGGAGATAATTCGCTAACAATGTTTTATTGTCGCTTATAATGACATCTATCGATCTGTTGCGCGGTATTTATATGGGCCGGAGTTAATGATCGTCTTTAACGGGTTTTAATGCAATCGGACACGCATGATCGGAGCCGTAATTTGTTGCTAAAAAGACGCATCGATTCGGATTAACGCCTCGACATTCCAGATTTTCGCTGCCGCGGCCTTTTTCGCCGAAGTAATAATAATAATAATGATATTTATTGAAACAATAATTACAGGTTCTTTCAAGCACACATTAATTAAAATCTATGTAATATATAAATACGGTGAAAAACTTGTAAATTATATTTTTTATTGAAGTAACTGTAAGCGGCAATGAATTAAAAATTGTAGGTCCCAGAAAGCTAAGACTCCTCTGGTCTATAGTTTTTTGCATAAATTCAATTTTATAACTTTGGGTTTTAAATCTTGTACCATAGTCGTGATCAAGTTGCTGTAATAATAGCCTATTTTTATATAAATAAATACATACACAATAAAAATAATTTTGTCTCAAATCAAACATTTCTATTTCATCTAATAGTTTATCCGAAGGGTACATGATATTTTTATTTAGAATAATATAAAAAATCTTTTTTGAAGTATGTCAATATCTTCTACGTGAGAGTTTAATATACCGCCCCACCCAAAATGCCATAAGTTAAATGAGGTTTTACAAGTGCGTTATATAGAATCTTCATATATTCAGTATTTAAAATGTTTCTTATGTTATAGAACAGACATATTAGACCCGAGTTTTTTAGCTACACAATCGGCATGTATATTACATTTTAGATGTAAATTCCTAAATATTTCAAGTTACTAGTTGAATTTATATGTATGGTCTGTCTACCATCCGTTATATCCAGAACACATATGTTGCTAATTTATTTTTATATGATGAAAACGGAATATAGAATGTTTTCTCAAAATTTATAGTAAGTCATATTGTTACACCATTTTACACAATATTTAATTGTACTTGGATTATTATATGTATCATTTAAACGTACATATTGAATCCTGTTTAAATTAATTAATTAATTTCCTGTAAATAGGTACGAAATAATTTCAAATTAACTCCACGTATGCCTAGATCTTCTAGAGATAAAAAGTTTTGAGAAGTCGATTGTATCAAAAGCCTTCGCTAGAGAAAATAGCCAGCGAAGGATTTTGTTTATCTAATGAATTATATATGCTTCTTGTTAGATGAACAATTGCATCCTGGGTGGATATGCCTTCTTGAAAGCTGTACTGATTTTTAGAAATAATATTGAATTTTTTTAAATAAGAAGTTAATCTGGATTCATTCATTCAGTCAACTGATATCCTTCTTTTTTTTAGTCGTTTTCAAAAGCAAGGAGATTAAATAAAATAACGTTGAAATACGGAAGCTCCTATACAGGGTGATTTCACTTAAAATTCTGAAATTACAAGGATAGATACCGATTGAAAAATAAATTTACTTTGCTCTATATGGTGTTCTCTCAAGTAGTTTTGTTTCCGGTATACAGGGCGTTATGATTTTGAAAAAAGAGAATATTTTTTGTTATATTTCAGGAATTTATGAATGGATTTTAATTAAATTTGGTTTAACTGACATCTGGATAACTTTTAATTGATAGATTGAAGCCAGGATGCCCCTTTTTTATTTAAAAAATATATTTATTTGTTTTCTTCTTCAACACATCAACATCCTGTAGCCGGAAAACTAAGCTTCATGAGAGAAAAGTTTGTTTTTTTTTATTTTCTTTTACTTTTTGTTTTTTATAACGCTTTTTTATGAAATTAGTAGAAAGATTTTCAAATTTATTGAAAATATTTATAAGAGAAAATACATGACAATAGAAGGAACAAAATAATACCTGCAACAATATTAAACAAATAAATAATTATTTTCATTTCTTTTAACCAAATCCTTTTTTACATTTTTCAACTTTTTTATTACCTTTATTATTTCTTTTTTAGTAATTCGCCTAGGTTTTTTTTAAGTTCTCTTTTATATGAATATCTACTCATATGTGAATATCCTTACAAACTTTTCTTAATTGTGTCAAAACGTTTCAGTTTAATATAACCGAGATAGAAGTGTAGCTCCATCAAAATTGTAGAGCATTTACATTTATTTTTCAATAAGTAATTCTATAATTACTGAATTTAATATTTAGTCAATAATTTTTCATGGGCCCTAGTTACCCACATTTCGAGATAAGATCAACAGGCATGAATTGGAGCTGAACAAACATATTTATCTTTTTTACATGAAGAGAACAATGTAACATAATTGATAAAGTAACGTTGACCTAAGAAAGCGGTCGTAATTCTATATCGGCACGCCAAGCTTGGACATTTTCATTGCATATGTACAGTTTTAAATAAAGTGTGTATAAAATGTTTCAATTGCTTTTTCGAATATATTTAATAGAAATATTTTTCTATGGCTAATTTAAATAGGCATAAAGGCAAATGGATATTGTCAAATTGAAAAAGCTAAATTCAGATTTGAAAAATAACAGTTTAAACAACAAATACGGAAATAAATTAGAAACCCCAAGGCTTAGATGTATACCAGGTAAGAATATAGCCATCATTATTTGCTTCTTTGTAGAAGTGATGCAACAGCAATTAGTTAATATGCACGTAAGCACGCTGCAGATGTTTGTATATCTTGTTGTATTGGAAATATGTGTATGTTTCCTGCCTCATCGTGAACTCTTTCGTCTGTGTGTGTGTGTGTGTGTGTTTTGGTTCATCACCAAATAGCCAGTCTTTGTCATGTTAAACGTGAACTCTTTCCATATTTAGTAAATGTTTTCACGTAATGAATAAGTGATTCAACAGGTGTAAAATGGGAATTAACGATACGAATTCTTTAGCTGATTAAGGGTGTTGACGCACGTCAGAAAACCCTATTCGACATGATGCAATCTAGAAACATTCTTTCATTAATTCATAGAATGTTTTGTTTATTAAAATATAGTTAAAGCAGCAATAATTTTAATTCCAACGAAATTTTCTACTGGTCGTAATTACAGAAGAACTAAAATATTTTACAGTGATATTGATGGTTATAGTTTAGTTAATGCTAATAGGATTAATAATTTATTTGTCTATTAAATCTATAAGTTCAGGTGGGGTAAGTGGGAATTTGGGGCAAGTGAGAACTCTATTAATTAAAAATAATTGTGATAGTCTCTGAAAAGCCGTCTTGTGTCACCTCAGACCAAAAATCATATTTGAAATAATAGGTGCACTCTTAATAACAATGAAAACTATGATATTTTATCTCGATGTTAAAGTTTGTCGGTTTTAATTCAATTATGTGGGCGCTCCGTGTATTGAAACATACTTAAGGATATTAGGGTAAAAAAATGTGAATTTTTTACAGAACATAACGAAATTATTACATTACAAATAGTTGTGCGGGAATACAGTAGGTCCCTTTTACCCCAAATTGTTCCATATCTAGGGCAAGTGAGACTCAGTGTGTGTCCTACTTGCCCCACATGTAGTAAGAATGTTACTTTACGTTATTTTTCTCTAAACTTTATTATTATTTATGTTAAACCAAGTACCTTGTGCTACAACATTAACATTATAAACTTGCAAAGTCGAATTTTTTTAATTTTGGGGCCCACTTACCCCACCTGACCTTACCTGTAATAAATTTATTTGACATTTGGGAAAACCGGCCCTAAATCAAAAAACTTTGATGGTGATAAGCGTCTATATTACTCATCGATGTTACTCTTCGATTATTTTAATACTTTTTTAAGCCATTGTGATTTTTAGAAATAATAAAAGTAAATGAAAACTCCAAATAAAATGAAATAGTACACATTTAATTCATAATTTGGCTAGTGATTATTATTAGGCGTAAAAAGGCTGTCGAAGCACCTGAAAATATTTTTATTATTTCTCTTGTACATGCTTTTTTTACCTACTTAATTTTTATCCAATGTTTTTCTGTTAGTCTGCTATGAATCCTAGTAACATAATAATTGGAAGAAGTAACACTTAGAAGATGTCAAGATATTGATTTAAGATTGTGCAAGAGCTGAAAATACGTGGAAAAGTGTTTCATCTAGCGCAGGAAATGCTGTTTTCTCTACTCATATTTTTATTAATTTTTTACTCGCTTTCATACCAACGCCCGCATTATTTTTAAAATAAAAACTCATATTGAAGATATTTATTTGTCAAGTGAAATATAATTATTTCATTTTCATCTCTAATGTCGAAAATATATATTTTTTCAGCGCCAGGAAGGAAAAAATGTTACATTCTGTTACCGTGAGAAAATCCTTAGTATGAGTAGAAAAATTTTGAATCAGCTTTGATTTAAAAAAAATATTTACACAATTTGTTCCATAAGGTTCAATGTGAAGCATCCACATCAGTCAAGAAATGCATCTAATTTCGAACTTTTCCGACGGCTATTTTTTGCGATTGTTTTTGCAGACGTACTTTTAAATTAAAAAAAGAAACTAAATTATTTGAGAAAGAAGTGGATGTAGTTTTAAAGCAGTTAAAATAAACCTGTAAATAATTTGAGGTGATCGACAGTGGTTTTTAAAAATTAAAGTCCTAAATTTTTAAGGATCGATGGAACCGCGCACGGGTTAGCCTTGTGCGAAACGGCTCCTTGGAGACGGAGCGAGCAATTGAGGCAGGTCACGCCGTCCAGCCAAGGATTCCGTCGAGCGCTCTGAATGAATTTTTAATTTGAAAAACAGCAAAAGTCACTTACCTCGCAAATGGCTGTTAATTCCTTTAAATCAAATCGAAGGAAAATGCTCTTGGAGGTGTACACTTCACAACTTAGAAGACAAGAAAATAACAAAATAAAAACTAAACTAAAAATATTTTTTTTTGAATTTTTGTACAATTTTTTTCTATTTACATTTTTATTGCGTTTATTGTGTAGCCATGTGTCTCAAAGTTATGGGTGTTGTGTCGAGAACACCGAACACTACACTATGTCGCTGTTGGTGTGGAACTGGCGAGACATGGGCTCGCTCGCGTTAAGTTTGCTTGCCACTTGGACGAGATACCGGCATTCTGACTCCCCTCCATCCTCCGGCGGTAGCACGTGGTGAACTTGCGACCTAGCCGGTCTATCTCTAGGTCCTAACTGGACATCTCGAAATAATCATGTTAATGACATGTGACTTGACCATAAATTCCTTCCCCTGTTCGTATTTGTAACAGCATCCCTGCCCTGCCTACTAAGTCCTAATCTGATTCCTGTTCACTTGCACACGTATCGACTAACTGAATAGAAAAACGTGAAATTTCACAGAAAGATGCATTGTTTTTTATTAAGAAGGAAATTGAAGTCCCGTTTCATCTAACAAAGTACTACAATATTCATATAGATGTCGCTACAGGAAATACGTTTATAGTAAAAATAGTACAATTATTTCATTCATTCAAATTCCGGCAAAACTCACCTAAAAAAAAACGAGAAAATGCCAGGTGCACGCACACGTGCACGATAATGAGTTGTCCGGCCTATACGTCCATCCCACTCTCTTGCTATCTCATAATTGCATATGAAAAGAGAAGGGTAATAAAATAATAAAAACTCCAATTTGCGGCCGCCGGTTTTTTGTTCTGAAAATATTTCTATTTTCTATCTTCTACATATTATTATGTACATATTTACAAAAAAGGAGGATGGCAAGTGGTTGTACAAATTTATAATATTTGCAGCCAACTAAAAGTTTTATTTCATATTATTTTCTACATTTTA
>NW_019416371.1:157970-171575 GCF_000390285.2 Anoplophora glabripennis | reverse complement strand
AATAATAATAATATCTCTACTCCTCATTCTAACTACGAGAATTAGCCCAGAAGTCGGAGACTTGTGCGGGAGAGGAGGCGGCATATTATTATTACGCAGGCCGCATTTGCGCCCAGGAACGACTTATGTTGGTAGGCCCTAACCACCATTCAGTGCAGGAATGAGGGAAACCTGGAAAACCTCATTAATTAGGGGGGTGGTCAAATGCCAACCGGTGTCAATCTCTCACATTGACCCAAGCCAACATTCTTCCACCCTACCATACCTGCACAGAGGGTGCCAATCCTCCATACAAGCATAGCTAATCTACGGTCTACCGACCTACAATTCAAAACGTTTTGATTATAATTATGATCGAATCAACTGAATAAATCCCTATTCCTTTAAAACCACTTTTATTTATGTCATGAAACAGCAGTTTCCAAATTGTCTGCATTTCAATGAAATCGTATTCAAAATTTTAAGAGAAAGAATATTGGAACAAAGGTACTCTATATTAATCGAACATCAACCCAATATACGAATTTTAAAAAACATCTCAGCAGTTCCCAAGCATTTTGCCTCTCAAAGAAAACACACACAAAGGAAAGTTGTATTAGTCAACAACTTAGGGATTCTTACGATCGTCAAACGTTTGGGAACCAGCAGTTCCCAAACTTTTTGTTTCTCAAGGAAAATGTGTTCAAAATCCCAGGGGAAGAATATACACACAAAGGCATATAGGTATTCGATACCTTACAAACTTTCAAAGTCATCACATGAACCAGCGGTTCCCAAACCTCTTCAATTTCAGAGAAAAGGTTTTCAATCACCGAGTGAAAAATATATTGATAACGTAACAATATTAGGTACTTACAAATACCTACATTTCAAAACGTTTTGATTATGATCGAATCAACTGAATCAATCCCTATTCCGTTAAAATACTGTAGGACTTTTATTTATGTCATGAAACAGCAGTTCTCAAACTGTCTGCATTTCAATGAAATCGTGTTCAACATTTTAAGAGAAAGATTGTATACCAAAGGTACGCCATATTAATCCAATACCAATCCAATATACGAATTTTAAAAGTCATTCCAGCTGTTCCCAAACATTTTGCCTCTCAAAGAAAACACTCAAAATTTCATGAGAAAGGAACGTTGTATTAGCTCGATACCTTAGGGATTCTTACAATCATTCCATAAACCAACAGTTCCAAAACTTTTTGTTTCTCAAGGAAAATGTGTTCAAAATTCAAGAGGAAGAATATAAGCACAAAGGTATATATTATCTCGATACCTTACGAACTTTTAAAGTCATCACATGAACCAGCAGTCCCAAACTTTTTCAATTTAAGAGAAAATGTTTTCAATCAGCAATTGAGAAATATGTTGACAACTTAACGTGCATACATGTTACTGACAAAACTTACAATTCCAAAAAAACGCACACAAATAAACACGATACTAATAGTATCAAAATGAAGAACAATTAAAATCATGTAGAAGGAACGTGAACCAAAATATATAAATATGTTTTTATGGTATTTTAAAACTAACAACTTCTGAGACGTCCTCTGTAGGTCATGGCAACCACTGATATAAATATATGCTCCGAATTTATTGCGCTTCCTACTATCTCATTATAATAATCAATAAAACGCTGTTCGTTCCAAAATATCTTGCTTTTCCGGTCAGAATACAAAAATTAACACATTTCTGCTATTTTTTGTTAAGACTTGATCTCCAAGTTTTGTTTCGAAAATAAATTTCTTCAATGGCAACTGTTCTTATTCGAAGAAATTGATGAAATTTCAAAGGAATGGATTAATTCTGTTTTGAAATATACGGACATATTGATCTTTTGTACAAAAATATTACATCAGCAAATGGTTTTAATCGCAACATAGACTATCTTTCCACATTGTAATTTACGCTTTACGGATCATGTAAGCGCCACTTGCTTGAGTTCCACGTATAAATCACTTAATACGAATAAAATTCTTAATTACCTAAATTATCTCCCAATGATAAGGAAAATTACGTAAAAAACACTAGTTTGTCAAATGTAAGCTAAATATTTTTCTCTCAAAATGTGATAAAACCAGTAATTTTTTAATATTTCCAACAAGGATTTCGGTTATCTTTGTGTTTAGTTTCAAGTATAAATTTAGTTTTAAGTAGGTAATCTATACGTTATTAATATTATGGCGGTAATTTATTGTTTGTGTAAAAGTCTTAAGACGTATACGAAAAGATTACGACAAAGATACGAGAAATTGTGCCAATCGTTATTAGCGATTTACCGTATTTTAATAAACTTGTATCTTTTTTGCTTGGGTTAAATTGTCAAGGAAACTGAAAAACCAAATACAAGCTGAGTAAAACTCTGACTAGATTTATAACTAGGGGAGAAGGTATTATACTGATGGTGCTGCATCTCAAATACAGCCAGGCAGAGAGCGTCCAGTCGCGATATCGCCTATGAAATGAACCTTCACATGAAAGATGAGACATATTGTTTTTTTATTTATATTTCATGCAGTATACATAATTATATACCAGTAATAAAAGTGAAACTATCATTGAAAGAATAATTAACAGATATTTGTATAATGAACAAAAGAACATACAATAAAGAGATGTCAGTTTTTGGATTTAGATGTACAAAAAATGTACTTATTGTTAATGACAGTAATGCTGCAACTGTTAAGGTATCTAGGTGTACTGAGGGGCGTTATTATCATCAGATAACACCCTTGATGGCTCTATCGTTTAATATCCCACGAGCGTATTATTTAATTGGAATAGTTTGTTACTGCTGTACCAACTCTGGAGCTGTTGCCTTCCCAACATTACTTCTTTCTATTTCTAGGACCAAATGAAGCTGTCGTGTTCTGTCACTCTCCCACTGCTCCCAATTCCAAAATCCTTTCACAATGAAAGTCGTCCCCGATTTTTTTTACATCTGAAAACCCAAGAACATTTACATTGCACTTATGAGGTGATGATAAGTGTGCAACATGAAACCAAATGTCAATAAAAGTTTTCGATTGCGCTAGAAGAGGTGTGCGTAACATATGCGATTAAGTAATTTCATCACATCACACTTAAACTTTGCATTTTACTGCACCTTTGTAAGCATCGGCGATTAAAATCGCTTAAAAAGTTATCGTACAAACGGGTAAACTGTAAAGTTCCTTATAGAATTAACAACTTAATCTAATAGTCCTTGTTTCTCACGGACCGTCGTCGTTCAAGACGGAGTTTATTTGCCGGCGTATCCACGAAGAAGTCGATTAATTATAGCTCAATTTATCGATTTTAGAAATTCGGTCGATGGCTGTATAAAAGCAGTTACGACTTTCAAAGTCACCTTATAGACACTTAATTAAATATTTTATGATGGCATTCCGTGAGCTTTTAGTTCATTAAAATTTATTGACCTCTCTACGACGGTAGAAAATTTACAAGCGGTTTATATAATTTATGAAAGTGCCCTGTTTATTGAGGTTGTTTAATGGTCGTTTTAGACTTTGAATGAGACTGTTTTCATAGAAAACTGTGGCTGTATTAAAAAAACACACATATCTGCTTTGTAACAGTGTATAACTGCTAGTTTATGTGCTAAAATAGGTAATTTATTCTGTATCTATATTGAAGCCAATGGGATAAGACAAACCCCTTCAAAAAGTCCTCTATTTATCCTGCCACAGCTACACTTTTCCATTTCCCAAGCATTTTCCTCGAACGAACTTTTCAAGTACTTAGTACTATACAAGTACTATATTCATTTGCATTTTCTAATTTCAAGTACTTGCAACTATTGAAGTACACTTCCATCGACTGTTTCTTTGTATAAGGAGTCAATATAGTAAAAAAAAATTGTAAAATCTTTATAGTTTTCGAGAAAAAAATTATTGAAGTTGTGGTATTTTCAACCTTTATATCGCTTTTCATCGCGTTGTGCACTGTGTGCTCCATGCGATTCCGAATACTGAAATCCGATTTTAGTATCAACGTTTTTGTGATAGTGTTTACATTAGTTTTTCAACTGTCAAAAATGGTACATGTATAGCAACTTGTAGTTACGGATATCGTTTTAATTTATGGTGAAGCAAAACAACATTTGTGTTATGGTGAAGCAAGACAACAAGTTCGTAGAAACTGGGTAAGACGGGCCCAAATGTGTTTACACGTCGGTGGTCAAAATTTTGAACAGTTATTGTATAGTCTTTCCGTACACCCATATACAAGTCTGGTCGAACTGAAAGTGGAGGTGGTAGAAATGCATACGCTCAGTTGAAAAACGAGCGCGCGAGCAAACGCCATACACAGGCAGCCGAACTGGTCGACTGGGCAATAAATCTCAGCTGTTGACAAGTGGTGACAAATTGTCTACCAATGCAGTGCAGCAATGCGGAATTTGGTGTGATTCAGGTAATTTAAATTTATTATGGGCACCTTCTATTAATCATTCATATTACAATTGCGAAAAAGAGAAATAAGAGGGATATTTTGTTTACTAATATTATTGTTATTATTACAACATGGTATTTTGGAGACCTTTTGAAACAGAACAAAACGATATTTACTATCAATATAATAAAATTGTTTGAGGATATAAATAATTAAAATATGTTGTTGGTCAAATGAACATATAATAGAAATTTTCTACACATTATATACAAATTATTATAATTTTTTACCTTTAGCAGGAAATTTTTTCAAGGGCGCCTATGAAACTCATTTAATTTTATTGGCTAGGCGTTTTTATACATGTTCAACTGACTTCGGAAAGACATCAGATATGTTAAATTATTTTATTAATTAAAACCACAAATTAATGTTATTAATTAATAATAACAATAGCGGCAAAAGCATTTGAATTTGCTGATATAAAATAGGTGTTATACAATTTTACTTATTTCTTTTCTTGGGAAAGACATTCTTTCAACTTTTTGTCCGTTAATTTTTTATTACACTTCGCTGCCGTGCCGGTCGCCGACTGCCCTGTTATACCTTCTTTTATTCCTTTTCGTCTCAACGAAATTTATTTTCTGGACAATTTCAAATCACCTATTTTATCTTTCTCCACAATAGCGAATCCTTTATCTCTAAAATTTAGGGTAAATATATCCATTTTATAACGAATACACTGATAACTATAATCGATAAACATCAACAACTGTCAGAAACTACTAGATAAATTATTTAAAATAGATCAAACTTATTTTTCGTCGAAAAAAAATCTGTTTTTCGTGAAAATCAAGTCTTGCACGCGCGCAGATGTTGCTGGATTATATCACCCCCTCAGTCTATACCCCTAGGGTCAGAGGACCCCAAGCTAAATTAACAATAAAACCCTTACACTGCCTTTGATGCGTAAATAACTTTTGTGTTCCAGAACAACAAATCCTTTTTTATGCAGCTGTTACTTACTAATTTTTCCTTATCAATATCAAAGCGAATCAACATTTATTCCAGAGGTGGAGGCTTAAAATTATCATCGTTTTAAATCTCCTAGTATGGTAAAAAAGTGTTTTTGGATGAATTATTATCAACTACCAATGCTGATGGGGTAATGAAAACTTCAATCACACTCGAAGATATTTAGTTGAAACCTGAATTTTATTCTCAATAGTCTTCAAAGCAAAGTATATTTCCGGCAAGCTGTCGAGACCTATTTTGAGCCAATGAAATTTTATTTCTACAAAATTATAAAACGCCGCTGTTAATTTATTGCAAAAGTCGCAAATCCAAAGAAGATTTCCATATTCTGTGTACTGTAATTTTATCAATTAAGTTAAGAATTTTCAAATTTCCTTATTTTAATTCTGAAATTTGTAAGTAATTATTTTGCCCTTCCTAAAAATATTATAATAACATAAAATAATAAATTGTTACATCTTTAATTGTACTTAAATTATAGGATTTATCTGTCTAGGCCTACCTGATATATATCAGGTATATAAATTTATTGTAATCCCTTGTTTTTTCAAACGTAATCCTTAATGAGACAAAATTTACTGACCAATCTAATTTGAAATTGAGTGTGTTTTTCCTAGACTGTTTCCCAGTGCGTACATACAATTCGGTGCTCAACATATTACTGATAAAGCTTTTCTATAGTATCATAAACTGGGAAACGTTCAAAAAATAATTAAGTACTAAGATCAAATACTTACTGTGTCATTAGATAAATCCAACATTTGGTACTGATCATCTTTAAACTTTAAGGAGTTGTTTTTGTTTGCTTATTAACAATGTGATGAATATGATAATTCTTATAAATTTTGGAGTACCTACAATTTAATGTTTTTGTTTAGAATTACAATGTTATAAGTATCATAATAACAATCATTATTGATAGATAGATAGATATTTATTAGTGTTAGTATACAACAAGTGTTTACACACGTCAAAAAAAAATAATTATAGTAGTAATATAAAATCATTATGAAAAAAAAATAATAGTAAAATACATATACAACACAGTACACACGCGTATAACAGTGTTGACACGTAACTAGTTCATAATTTAAAAAACAAAGAAAATGGTAATAAAACAATACAAGTACAAGCAATAAATGGTTGCCAAATGTTAAAATAAAATGTTTGTAAGAGGACAACAAAACAAACAAACAGTAAATGGTACATGTTAAAATAAGATTATGAGTAATGTAGTAAGAAAAAAAACTGAAACAATGCAACTGAAGTGTGCGAAGCTACGTCTAAGATAGTCATTTTTAAAAATTCTTTCGTAATATAAAATGCGTTGGTTAATAGAAAGTGTTTTATTTTTCTTTTAAATAAAGTAGGGTTGAGATGACGTACTGAAACTGGTAATGCATTAAAAAACTGGATGCCCAGATATGATGTGCCATTACGTGTTTTACTTAAGCGATGAAAGTTTAAGTTTATGTCATTTTTGTTTCTAGTATTATGAAGGTGGATTTGGCTACGGACAGTAAACGACTCTTCATTTTCTTTTACGTACAAAAGGCACTGGAGTATGTAAGTACATGGTAATGTTAAAATACCAAGTTTCTTAAACTGTGCTCTGCAGTCATCTCTGAATTTTAAACCCGAGATTATGCGAATGGCTTTTCTTTGAGTAGCAAAAACGGTATCAGCTGAAGGTGAATGACCCCAAATCAGGATTGCATAGGATATTTGGGAGTGAATAAGGCTATGATAAGCAGTAATTAACGTTTTTTGAGATACTTTGCTAATCAAGTTGCGGATTAAATAAATACCCTTGGAGATCTTATTGCAGAGGTAGTGGGCGTGCCTGTCCCATTGCAATTTCGGATCCAAATATATTCCCAGAAATTTTACTGCATCAGGATTGTTTACATCGTCTATTTCACGCAAGCTGAACATCAATTTTTCGGTCTTAGATGCGTTTAGGCATAAGTTATTTGAAGTAAACCAATGTAATGCGTCATTCTCGATTATTGGAATGTCCACCGTCAGATCATCCAAAACATTATTAGCTATGGATAAGTTAGTGTCATCAGCGAAAAGAATCGCGAACACGTCGTTTCTCACAGATTTTGGGAAATCATTTATATACAGTAGGAATAGTAGTGGTCCCAGAACAGAACCTTGAGGTACCCCGTAATTCAAATTTAATGTATTTGATTTGTAGTTGTTATGAACCACGTATTGTTGTCTATGATAGAGATACGACTGAATAAGTGATATGCTTTCGGGAGTACAACCGTAAAATTGCAATTTGTCAATAAGTATATTATGACAGATGCAATCGAAGGCTTTGGTGAGGTCAACAAACATCGAACACACATACTTACCCTCATCAAACCCACTGTTTATAAATGAAGTCAACCTGTCTATTGCAAGGGTAGTTGACATATTACTTCTGAAACCGAATTGATTGGGACTGAAGAGATTACTATTTTCTAGATATACAACAAGTTGGTTTTTCAATATTATTTCGTAAATTTTTGCAAAACAAGGGATGATCGATATAGGTCTATAATTTGATGGATCGTTGGTATCATTTTTTTTAAAGATAGGTATAACTAGATATTTTGAGACAACTAGGGAAAATATTCTGAGACAGACAAAAATTAAGTAACTGAGTAAGAGGAAATATTATAATGTCTTTATTACTCTTCAATATTTTTACTGAAATTGTTCTAGTACTTATTGTTGAATTAGTGGCTGCTTACTGAAATTTAATAAAGTTAGTGACTTAGATCTTTGTTTACATTGCGATATATTAGAAGAAACTTCTGAAAATGTCGTGGATTTTCTTCTAATAGAAAAAGCATTTTAGGTCAGATTGCGTAAAAATAAAGAAAGGTATGAAGAATATAACACACGAAAGTTATTCGTCTTCGACAGGTTACGACACAAATAGTCTTCGACTAAAAAGAATATGTCATGCAGTTTTTGACAGAAGCCAAAGATAAAGCATTTTTAGTTATAAAAGTAATATTTTTTATTTATATTATTATATTTTTATTTACATATTTTTAAATGCTGTGATGTATCCAGTTAATAATATTAACTCTCAACATTTTTTTTTGTTTTGTCAAAAGCAGTAGCCTCTTTTTGGACCTGGTATATCTACACAAAATCCGAAGAATGATTGCAAAACCCGAAATCCTCTGGTTAAAACGTCATTGTTGGCACCCCTATTTCTGACACACGTCGTCCTATTCCGGCATTTCTCAAACAACAAATGAATCCGTAGCGACATGAAATATCGCACTGTGATAGACGGCTGATAAACATTTATGACTGCATGTGTGTGCAGACGATTTCAGTGTCTGCAAAAATCGTTACGGTCAACGATAACTCTAAATGGCTATAAATTTCATAGTCCATTAAACAGCTAAGTGAAAACACGCGTTTGTGTTATTTGTCAGTTTTTAAACACGGTTAATTTCATGTTAGCCAATAAAACGAATACAGGGTGAATTTATCAAACGGGAGAATTGCGTTCTTCATAATACAGGGAGGGGTAAGTTCCAAGCTGGCTTAAAAATGTTTTTCAGAAAAAAGAATTTGGCTTTTATAAAGTATTTTTGACTAAAAAAAATGTTGTTAAAAAACTCGTAATTTCAACAGAACATATCATCGAAATATACAGGATTCTATTTGCTATCTCCGTACATGGCTTACCTGTTTATTTACATTTATTACATTGAAAAAAAGGGGAGTAATTTTACAAAAAAAAAATTGATATGAAAATACTACTAAAGTTACGTTCTCTCTATAATATTTGATGTAAAAAAAAAATGAAAATAAAAATACTGAAAATTAAAACTAAACAGTCAGAAGGTTTTAATAATGCTGACTGTTGCATTAATTATTATTTAATTGTGAGATTGCGAAAATGCGTTAATTATTATTTACCACGATTTTCTTGAATTAGAATTTCTGCATTGTTTCACGCCTATTTATGATAATGTAAATATGCATTTTTTTAAATAAACATATGTGGCATTTAAATGTTTTGTGTCACGCAGTCAATTATGATGGCATGCAGTCTAATAAAATAGTTGAGAAACACTTCCCATTTTCGAAAAAATAAAGTAAAAAGCAAGTCAAATCAGTCTATCATTTATCTATCAGGATTTCTGATCATCAAGGAATTGCCACCAGAGTGCCACAAGGATCGGTTTTAGATCCCTTATTTTTCACGACTTATTTACCCAAAATGGAACTTGCATGTACAGGGTGAGTCAGTTTTTTGTAGACAAATTTTAACAAGAGATAAAACACATGTTTTTAAAAAGAAAAGTTCCTATAAATATTTGTCGTAGAAGGCATCGTTTCCGAGATACGGGGTGTTGAATATAATTTTTTTTTCTCGAATATTCATTATAACTTATAAACGAATGCTTAGATTTTTTTCATGTTTGGGAGATAATGCCTATTAATTAAGGGGAATAAAACAAGCGATAAAAATGTTCAAAAACTTGCACAGTGGCGGAGTGGAGGGGGTGCTCAACCCCTTTCTTAAACAGAACTTCTACGCCAATGACTATTTTTTAAAAAAACTGTTATTTTCATTATCTACATATAGTTTAACAAAAATAATGTCCATTCTTCTGTCTCGAAATTCCTGTGCGTTTCCGAGTTATTTTGATTTTTAGTGTTTGTTGTGGTACTAAATTAAGTAATTTATTTATTATCAATTATCGGCTAAATATTTAATATTCAACACCCCGTATCTCGGAAACGAAGCCTTCTACGACATATGTTTATAGGAACTTTTGTTTTTAAAAACATGTGTTCTATCTTATGTTAAAATCTGTCTACAAAAAACTGGCTCACCCTCAATAAGGACACTTAACGACACCATTTTGACGTTTTGGAATGTCAAAAGTCCAATAATTAATAATAAAAGGTAGTTGAAAATATATGATAATTGAATTTTTTAAGTTGCGAGACGTCGATTTAAAAAAAATCTTCGAAATTAGTCCATTAGAAGCTGAGATAATTAAAATGTTTCCGAGCGTCTCAGTTTTGAACTCGAGAATTCAGATTGGAGTAGCTGTGTGTTTGCTCTCCCCACCACTGATATTTCATTGATTTCACGCGGTCTTGAATATCTGTGAGTGTCATTTTAATTGGGACGCCCGTAATTGCAAATTTTGAAAATTTATATCTGGAAAGTACTTGGAATGATGAACCTATTAGTTCAAAAAACAGCCTTTATACCCTTATAGTTTTGCTGTAAATAAGGGTTAACTTTAACGAGCTATAACTCCGAAAATAATGGGCGAATCATCAGGTTTTTTTTTAAATACTCGTCTTTCTGAGTACTTTCATACCATATTTTAAAATAAAAAAAATTGAAGAGAACATTAAATTATTGCAATTGTTTATAAGCGTGAAAATTGTGAAAATGTTTAAACAATCACCACGGCTCACCTAAGCGTCCGATTTGAATTTACCAAAAAGCATTTTAAAGCTCGAGAGCTCTTCTTTTTGTGTTGAAATTTTCAAGTATTCAAAGGCTTTACATTATGAAAAAAAAAATTTAAACAATTATTATGTAAAATCTATCGAACCAAATTGGATGAAATTTGGTGTGATGATTTTATACACTAAAAAGTTTAATTGGGAAAAGTATGAAAATCCTAGGTATTATTCAAGTGTCTGAAAAAAAATGACAAAACTAGCATTTTTTACAATTTTTTAAATGATTCTTCCGATTTTTGTAACAACAATAATTATTTTTTCGAATTGCCACTAACTCTGTCTTGTTCAAAATTTAATTACAAAACTTTTTTCCTCTTCCATTTTTGTCTAAAACGAATAGTTGCTAAGTTGTCGACGAGAAATCCAAGAAAAAATGAATTTTTTGCTATTTTTTAATACTTTTTTTGCAATAACAATTAAGCCCACGTTTTTTTTTTATTTGCATAGAAAAATTATCATTTCTGATGTTATTTAGAAGCTGTTAAAGCACAAATCTTAGATCATATGCGTTTTACCCAACCCGAAATAGATACCGCTTGGACTAAATGGTGGACAAATGGGAACGCGGCAATCTTTTTGTCGGATAAATATTTTTTAAATTTTTTTGTCATAAAAACTGACCATTCCGATAAAAAAAGAAAATTGCATGTATCGAAAACGCGGCGACGCCGAATATTTTTGAAGATGAAAAGTTTGTCGGACTCGTTATAAAGAAGGCACTCGCAAAGTTTAGCATGTGCATGTATCACTAAAACGCAATGAGTGATGTACTGAGGTACTGGGGACTATCAGTATTTGGATGTGAAAATTGTTGTAAATCTAGACCAGCTAGCACCAAGTATTAAATTCGTCAGTTTATTAGCATCTGTCCTACTAAACCCGTAATGAAACGGAATGGATGTACCCCTGAGAGATCGTGACCCATGCAACCCCACTTTAAGTTCAACGATATTTACGTAGGATTTATTGATTGTTCGCCTGCCGCAACAACGGGCTGACGACAATTCCCCTACGAGTTTACATAAGTACGAATAACCCGTCCCAATCACGATCGATTATTTAGATCGTCCCGACGACAACGCCGCCGAGCGAATAATAAACACAAACAGCGGCTGATAATCGCGAGCCGCTTAGCGTAGCGCCACTAGTATTTTCAGCTACTATTGATTTAAAAATAGACGCATGAATATTTATAAATAAATTTATATGGGAAAGAACCCAGCACGCCCGACTCTCGTGATGTTACGAAAATAAAAAACCGGTTCGTTTTAGCGGCGTTTATATAACAGTGTCAAGTTGGTTTACGCTCGGCTGTGCGAGAGTATGAACTCGAAAGGTACGCTTCTGCGGAGGAGCTGCTGGAGGCCTGGCTCGAGGGCAACGCCAAAGGCATTTGGAGGACGAATTCATAATTCTAAATTAATATGCACGAGGAAGCGATGTCGCAATGCTTACGTTTCAATGGACAATTGAAATTACTTTGTATTAATTTCTACAGTTTCATCTTGATTCCACCATGAGTATTTTCCAATGCAATATTTGTGTAATCAGTATTCAAGTATTAAACACTTTTATTTGACAGTTGTTTTAACCATATTGTTAAAATATATATTATACATTGAAAATTGGCAATCATTTAAAACGTACTACTAGTACTGGCCACGTTCCTTTCCTTGTGATGAATGAACGGCAGGGCATCAGAGTAGACGTCCGATCACAGTCCTTGGTAGATCCGGAGAGGCCCTATAGAGGCCCTATATCTTAGATTTGGACCTTTGGTCTCTTCAGATTTCAACCATCGTTGGATAATCATCAATTAGAACTGATGACCAACTTGTAGTCTGGCATGGTACCTTGCTTTTATTTCGTGGTTTTCGTAATATTAGGAAAGCAAAAGAATAAATCAAAACAAATAAGTGAACGTGGTAGAGGAAATTCCGCTCTACAACTTTGATTCTAATCACTTTCTACGGCAAAACAGCCGTTTTATAGATATTCGCTCTGAAAAATGGTGTAGGACCGATTTTTCTCTGAGCGCTCCAAACTACCCCCCACTTTGAACGCCGATAGAAGGAGACCAGTGGGGGATAGGTTAATAATCTATAGAACATTTTTTATGTAAAATTTAATAGAGAACATTTCCGTTTCTATATCTTTTCCCGTCAGAGTGTTGGTTTCGAAGAAAGACGCGAAAAACCGTTGTTTTTCCAGCCTGGGGGTAGTTTTTAGGGTGGCAACTTTTCAGGTCCTTACTTCTACTCCTATAATACATATACAGGGTATTTCAGAAAGACCGTAAATACTACAAAAAATAAGATTTTTTTGTCTTATGAACTGTATGTCTATCTCCTCTTGTTTTCGAGATACAGAGCGACAAAATAAAAATTTTTACGAAAATTTATGCTACATTCCTATTACATTTTAAGTTCTAATTTTTTTAAGGTTAGGTTTTTTCCATTCAGGCTCCAATTTCAAATGTACAATTTTATTTTATACAAATAATGTACTCTTGTTAGAACTTCCTAATGTGGACGGTTTTCGAGAAAAAAGGCTGTTAATTAAACTCTTACAATATTACGCTGTATAGAATAAGTTACTTTTCTCAAAGTAGGCTTATGTCAAAACTTATTGATGGATGTCTCATAAACAACGCATACAT